>NC_073692.1:77333107-77585902 GCF_029784155.1 Uranotaenia lowii
TCTGGCAAAGATATTCCAAAGATATTCAAAACTATATTATGACCTGGCACCTCTCAATATGATTCTTTCTCTTGGAGATCACTTCAAATTATTTCTTGGGGGCATGAATTATGTCATTCTTCAGCAGAAAGTTAAAGTTAGACTCAATGACCTCTTTCGTTAATTGGATCAGTACACTGTCTAGTTTTGTGTTGACTTTTTGAATTCGTCTTTTCGCAAAAAATCAATACATATCATGAGAGTTTCAGTTCTGATCTGATTCGTTTTAGTTGGAAATCATCACATAATCTGTATTTATCCTCAAGTTTATAATGGTCTTCCAAAAGATCCCGAAGTACAACAGAACTTTATCTTCACAGGTGACAGTCTCATGGTATGTATTGTATAAAAAATTATCACATAAGATTGCCGAACAGTGCACTTATTACGGAGGATGTCATGCAGTTTAAATTTATCTATCTGCCAAATAATGAAATAATTCATGTCCCCAAGAAAAACTGGAAGTGATCTCCAAGAGAAAGATTTCATCATTTCATCATTTTAAAACATTTTCTTCAATGTCCTGCTTTTTTCGGCCGTGTCCCTCTTATTTTCGTGAAATGTCTCGCTATTTTCTGAAAGCATCAGGCAACCTTCATATGGGTTATTAAGAAATTTATAAAAATAAATTTATGTTTTGATTCTTTTTGTATGTGAAATTAAAAAAATTGGTAAGAACGAAATCTTATCCGCCTTCATTAACTTCATCAACTTTTAATACAGTTGAAATTGTGAAAAACGTTTGATATCACCAAATAAGGTGTTAGGACTCATCTTTAGTTTCAAACAATGGAGACCAAATTTTCATTCAGAGCTTCGCAAGAAACGCGTTTATTTTTCAAGATATTGGAACCTTTGGCAACTTTTTTTTTAACTTAAAACTAAACACTATCCTAAAATAAAACTAATTATGAAGAGAACAAATCTCTGCGATGGAAGACTGCATCGATTTTCCTCTGAAGTTGGAGATGATTGTGTTTGCCATCTCTTCGATCGATTCAATGCCCGCAATCCGATGGAGATCTTTGGTGTTGTGCCAAGCAGGGTTCAACAAAACGCACTCTTTTAGCCACGCGCAACACACGCAAACCATTCTCCCGTGCAAAACACTTCATCGTTTGCGTTCTGGCCGTTGACGCACTCTCGCTCTAAACAAAAACACGCTCGCTCTATCTTTTCCACTCGTTCTCGTCGACGAGATGCGCTATCCGAAATCTGCGCGAGCGGCCGAGTCAGACAGGCACGGCTAGCTCACTGCGCGTCCGAACCGAGCGGCGTGCGAGGTCTCTCTTTTGGTTAACAGAACAGCACGCAGCGGCTCTCAATGCAGCTCGCGGCGGCCCCCCAAACGGTCTGAGGCGGCTCTCTTTTTGTCACCGGGCGGCGCGCACGGGCTCTAGTGTGGGGCTTGTGTTTTGTATTTGCCGTGGCCCGATTGATAAATCTGTGTGTTGAATTTCATCAGCAAAATAGTTAGAACAAATGGTAGCGGGCAATGGACTTGGCGGGAGGATTAAAAGAATCAATGTAGGAGGTTTACGTTACATATTATTAATAGCTCCAAGCACTAGTATGAAAATTTTACCATTAACTAGTAAAATTTCGATACCAAGAATGACATCCTTTTTTTGGAAATGCTACGGCGACATCGATATTTATAATGTCACGAAATTTCAATCGTAACATTGAAATGTTATGAATTTGACTGTCGCGACCACTTTTAATGCAAAGTAAATTTAGACAATGGGATTCAGATCGATTAAATAAGAATATGATTCGAATTTAATTTGTTGGCTTTTCTATAGGAAGATAGTACATACGCGAGATTAAAACAAACTAATGATGATTAACGGAACAAATACCAGTAGAAATTAGTTTAGCTCCGATTTCAACTTTCGACCGGTCAAGTGAAAGGGTTTGACTTGTAGATGACGAAAAATAGTGTCGCGAGCTCGCTAGTACAAGCTACTAGTGTTAGTACAAGTAGAAATTAGTTTAGCTCCGATTTCAACTTGCGACCCCTCTAGTGAAAGAGTTTGACTTGTAGGTGACGAAAACTAGTGTCGCGAGTTCGCTAGTACAAGCTACTAGTGTTAGTACAGCTAGAAATTAGTTTAGCTCCGGTTTCAACTTTCGACCGGTCAAATGAAAGGGATTGACTCGTAGGTGACGAAAAATAGTGTCGCGAGTTCGCTAGTACAAGCTACTAGTGTTAGTACCGCGAGAAATTAGTTTAGCTTCGATTTCAACTTTCGACCAGTCAAGTGAAAGGGTTTGACTAGTAGATGACGAAAAATAGTGTCGCGAGCTCGCTAGTACAACTACTAGCATTAGTACAGGTAGAAATGAGTTTAGCTTCTATTTCAATTTTCGACCGGTCAAGTGAAAGTGTTTGACTTGTAGGTGACGAAAACTAGTATCGCAAGTTCGCTAGTACAAGCTTGTAGTGTTAGTACAGCTAGAAATTAGTTTAGCTCCGATTTCAACTTTCGACCGGTCAAATGAAAGGGATTGACTCATAGGTGACGAAAAATAGTGTCGCGATTCCGCTAGTACAGGCTACTAGTATTAGTACAGGTAGAAATTATTTTAGCTCCGATTTCAACTTTCGACCGGTCAAGTGAAAGGGTTTGACTTGTGGATGACGAAAAATAGTGTCGCGAGTTCGCTAGTACAAGCTACTAGTGTTAGTACCGCGAGAAATTAGTTTAGCTCCGATTTCAACTTTCGACCAGTCAAATGAAAGGGTTTGACTTGAAGGTGACAACAAACAGTGTCGCGAGTTCGCTAGTAAAAGCTACTAGTAATAGTACAAGTAGAAATTAGTTTAGCTCCGATTTCAAATTTCGACCGGTCAAGTGAAAGAGGTTGACTTGCACTAGTAGCTTGTACTAGCGAACTCGCGACACTATTTTTCGTCACCTACGAGTCAATCCCTTTCATTTGACCGGTCGAAAGTTGAAATCGGAGCTAAACTAATTTCTAGCTGTACTTACACTAGTAGCTTGTACTAGCGAACTCGCGACACTATTTTTCGTCATCTACAAGTCAAACCCTTTCACTAGAGGTGTCGCATGTTTAAATCGGAGCTAAACTAATTTCTCGCGGTACTAACACTAGAAGCTTGTACTAGCGAATTTGCGACACTATTTTTCGTCACCTAGAAGTCCATCCCTTTCATTTGACTGGTCGAAAGTTGAAATCGGAGCTAAATTAATTTCTACTTGTACTAACACTAGTAGCTTGTACTAGCGAACTCGCGACACTATTTTTCGTCATCCACAAGTGAAACCCTTTCACTTGACCGGTTGAAAGTTGAAATCGGAGCTAAACTTATTTCTACCTGTACTAATACTAGTAGCTTGTACTAGCGAACTCACGGCACTATTTTTCGTCACCTATGAGTCAATTCCTTTCATTCGACCGGTCGAAAGTTGAAATCGGAGCTAAACTTATTTCTCGCGGTACTAACACTAGTAGCTTGTACTAGCGAACTCGCGACACTGTTTTTCGTCACCTGCAAGTCAACCTCTTTCACTTGACCGGTCGAAATTTGAAATCGGAGCTAAACTAATTTCTAGCTATACTAACACTAGAAGCTTGTACTAGCGAACTTGCGATACTAGTTTTCGTCACCTACAAGTCAAACCCTTTCACTAGAGGGGTCGCAAGTTGAAATCGGAGCTAAACTAATTTCTACTTGTACTAACACTAGTAGCTTGTACTAGCGAGCTCGCGACACTAGTTTTCGTCACCTACAAGTCAAACCCTTTCACTAGAGGGGTCGCAAGTTGAAATCGGAGCTAAACTAATTTCTACTTATACTAACACTAGTAGCTTGTACTAGCGAACTCGCGACACTGTTTTTCGTCACCTGCAAGTCAACCTCTTTCACTTGACCGGTCGAAATTTGAAATCGGAGCTAAACTAATTTCTAGCTATACTAACACTAGAAGCTTGTACTAGCGAACTTGCGATACTAGTTTTCGTCACCTACAAGTCAAACCCTTTCACTAGAGGGGTCGCAAGTTGAAATCGGAGCTAAACTAATTTCTACTTGTACTAACACTAGTAGCTTGTACTAGCGAGCTCGCGACACTAGTTTTCGTCACCTACAAGTCAAACCCTTTCACTAGAGGGGTCGAAAGTTGAAATCGGAGCTAAACTCATTTCTACCTGTACTAACACTAGTAGCTTGTACTAGCGAACTCGCGACACTATTTTTCGTCACCTACAAGTCAAACCCTTCCACTAGAGGGTTTGCATGTTGAAATCGAAGCTAAACTAACTTCTCGCGGTACTTGTGCCGTTAATCATCATTAATTTGTTTTAATTTCGCGTTTAATCTCCCCAAAGACACAACAACTAATTAATATTCCAACCATCGATCAATCTGATCGATCTAAACGGTTTCATTTTAACAACCCTTGCGTTAAGCTCTTTAATCTGGTCTTTTCCGCGAAACTTTACTAGTTCATGGTAAAAATTTCATAGTTACTAGTGTTGGTAACTATAACTTATAAATATTTTAAAACTTCTAACATTCATTGTAATAACCCTCCCACCAATCCCGTTGCGCGCTACAAACTGTTTAACCAATTCTATTAATTAAATTATTCGTACAAATTTCTTAATCGCCCCCCAAACACGAAACACACGGCCCACACACCGTGTGCTAAAGAGAGCCGCGCGCGCTGATCGGTGAGCCGCCGTGTCCTCACGGTAGATGCTCGGTGTTCCTACACGCACGCGGCTAGATAAACGCAAACGCAGTTTTCGAACCGCTCGAGCTCTCGAATAGGCGCGCGCAAATTCGCTCAGCTCAAAAATTTTCAATCTGCGTTTTGGTCGCAAATTTCTCGAGAGAATTTCGAGCAATCAAATGTGCCCGTGAACCGAGAACGAAAGAGCTGCGTTTTATTTGCTCTTTCTCATTCGACGCACTCCTGCGTGTTGAACCCTGGTGCCAAGGTGGAAGCCGCAAAATCTTTTTCAGAACTTTGTTCTGAATCCTCTGGATAGCCTATTTCCTCGTCGCGCAGCAGCACCAAATCGAAACTGCATATATTATCGCTGGTCGGAACACCTGTTTGTAGATAAGCATCTTATTTCTCTGGTTCAGTCGGAATTTCCTGTTGATGAGAGAATAAAGAGATTTAGTGTATTTATTACATTTAGATTGAATATCTTCAATGTGATTTTCAAAAGTAAGATGCCGATCAAGTGTGAGTCCCAAGTACTTCACGTGATCAGACCATTCTAATGAAACCCCATTAAAAGTTATGGAATGATTTTCATTACGTTTTAAAAAATTTGCTCTTGGCTTATGAGGAAATAAAATAAGCTGTGTTTTGGAAGCGTTAGGAGAAATTTTCCACATTTTCAAGTAATTCAAAAAGTAATTTAAATTTTGTTGCAACCTACTGCGTACTACCCGCAAATTCCGACCTTTGGCTGAAAGCAAAGTATCATTAGCACTTCTACCTTTTCCTTCTTCTGATACATCAGGAAGATCAGAAGTAAAAATATTGTATAAAATTGGCCCAAGTATACTACCCTGAGGGACACCAGCTCTAATGGGTGTCCTTTCAGAGCATGAATTTTGATAGCTTTCTTGTAAGGTTCGGCTAGTCAAATAATTTCGAATAATTTTGGTGAGATATACAGGTAAATCAAATCGAGCTAATTCAGCTACTAAACCATTGTGAAATGGCAACTTAAATTTATTTTGTCAAACTGTACACCTCTAGATTATGACCACGGTCGTGGTTATTATCAACTGGAATTGATTTCAAGCACATCTCTTCTCTGAGCGTGCATCAGCAAGGAGTCCAGAGTAACGCTGGTGAGTTTACATCATTGAATGCTTCTCAGTGACGAACCAGTTTTCACAAAAACTTCGATTATCAAAGGACTAATTCAATAATAATCTTCTAATGCAACTGAACTCTCAGAGGCAGCTGAATTCCATCAGCAAACATTCTACAATCATCTTCAATTCGCAGCTAGCTATCCGATATAACTACTTTTCCACTTCGAATATCGGCACAGCTGCCGGAAAAGTCTAAAGCAGATCTAACGATTTCGTTCGACCCACTTTTGCATCTGATCTGCATCGAAGTGCAAACATCTTCCCATTGATTCTAACTTTTCACCTTACTGTTTCCTCTTGGAGACTTCGAAGAAACTGCAAGTTGTCCGAGCGAATACCGAAGCTCTCGAAAATTTTCCACCGCTCTTGGAGCCAACATACCCTAGCAAGTTGCTGATTTAACAAGTTTTCCCACAAGAAAACTAAGTCCATCCGAGTGGGTGGTCCTGCCGTCTAACGATGCATCTGTTTCGAATTCTAAACGAAATTTGTTAATATAACTATTGCGAAAAGTCATATCAAACGTCCAAATTTCGGAACACACTTCGGATTGCTGAGGGGGTTGATTTTGGAAAATGATTTTGATTCCTAGTTCCGTTTAAGGGATACGAAGTCACAGTGGAATCTCCCAACCGGTGACAAATCAGCAACGGATGAAAAGGAGAAATCCTTTCGCATCCTTTTCTTTTGCTCCAACGAGACCCAAGGTACCATCCATTCGGAAATGTTTATTCATATTAGAGAAAAGGTAAATGTATCATCGTACCAAATTCAAATTGGATTTACTGCTCTCCGAATTAAATTATACATTTAGAAAATGAATTCCAAAGTATGCATACATTTAGGGGCTCCGGCAGAAAAACCGGGTCTGCTGGTCTACGTTTTCGTCATCCGTCTCGGAGCTTCGCAGTTTTCGTTTCATCCAGAAATCTGCGGGAAATTTCGTTATGCACAGTTTTCCTTCCTTCCCCCAGCATGGGAAAGTTTTCCCGGCGGAGATGGGGTTGAATTTTCCATGCCGGGAATTACTCTGTTCCAGTTATTTCATTTTATTTTACGGAATTTCGCTCTCACTAGGGACTAAACGAGGTAAACGAGGGCAGCCGGCGAAAGGTTGCACTCCATCAAGGGTATTTTTTCCTCCCGGCTGGGACAGGTTTCGGAGCGTTCACAATTCATCTCCAAGCCCGAGCCCTTTTCAGAGAGTGTTGCCTTACGGATTTTTTTTTCCTGTTGCCGAGGACACTTTTCTGTGAGGTATATTCATTGAATTGTTAGCACGAGATGTGCATAAATTTCCGAACGCATCGTTTGCCGATGAAAAAGCATTTTCCTTCTGGCAATGGTTTTCAGGATTTGAAACATTGCAAGATGGAAGTGATTTTCAGAAGAATTGTTTTTCTAAAATGTACACAAAAAACTTTAAAACTAGTATCTCTATTTTTCAATTTATTTTTTGGACTCTATTGAATTTTTAAAATCGTGAGATACAAGTTTGAATCCAAAAATTTCAAGTTGAATTTTATTTAAACCAAGAAAATTTTAAAGTTCTTTGAATGTGTTCTGGAACGAACCACCCTAACATTAGACGAAATGACCCAGTAGCAACATCGCGATGCTGCGCGCATTAACGGCGGTAATGCGCGCCAAAATCATCGGCTTTTCCTCGGCAACGAAGAGGGTTTTCCGAAGGGTCCAGCCAAAGTCAGCCCGAGGCTCGGCCTCTTTTCCAACCAACCACCAGCGAAGACGGATCACGGTAACAAGTCGGAGGCCCGAGCGGCCAAGTCAGAGGTCCAAAAGGGACCATAGTTTGAGTCAGAAGTCCAAAAGGGACAAGTTTGTGTCGGTATTGAAATTTAGTAATTAGTCGATGGTCGGTAAAAATACAGTCCACTATTTGTAATGTTTGTTTGAATGAGTGCGTTTTCATTTATCGAAGAAATATCTGATGCTATCGATCCTGCCAGCAGGGGCGATCCTGAACAGAATGGAATTTGTTTCTAATGGTGCTAAACTTTATTTTTATGAACGCTAGTTCTGAACTTTAAGGGGTTTGAGATTAAACTAGAATATTAATAATGAGTTAAACAAATGAACTGACAAACGATTATTCCGAACCAAAATTCTCTCGAAATCAGTTTTTTTCAACAAATGCACTAAAAACACCGTTTCCTTGTGAATTTTTTTCATCTTTAATTGTGTTCGTTTGAGTTTTCACACTCGATTTTATTTAGTTTTAGTTTGGTGTTGAGAACTGAACTGTAGAAAAATTAAAAATGATGTAAATATTTTCCGCGTTTTCAGACTCAATAAGATGTTAAAACAAGGTTGTAGAATACATCTACCCTTCAAACTTAGTTTCCTTGAAAAAGGACAAATAAATTATGCCGAAACGTCAGATGTAGTATGAAATGTCGTTTTAACATCTTATGGAGGCCGAAAACGTAAAAAAAATGTACCTACATTTTCAGCTTACAAGTCGATGGGAAAATTATATATAAGAAAAAACAAAAATTTGATGATTTTTTTTTAATTATAATTTTGTTAATCTAATTTTATAAATTTATTCAATCATGTTTATGTCAACAGTTTTATTTTTTAAATATATTTATTTCATTTTTAATTCAATAATTTGCTCACTTTTAGAGATGATAATTCATGATTTCGTATCCAGGAGCAATTTGAACTCATAAATGTTTTTAAAAACATACATAAGAGTTAAGATTGCTTCCTTAACCTTCCCATGCCGTTCGGGTCCATATGACCCGAAGCGCACATTTCAAATCTCTTTAACATCATTCCAATATACTGAAGAACTTGTAATTTTGACAGACCAAGTATGTTCTATGAAAATAATGATCAAATTAACGTCAAAAAATTAAAATTTGAGTTTTGAAAATCGGTTCATTGGGAAATGAAATACAGCTAAGCAAAGCAAAAATTTGATATCGTTTTTTTAAAGTTAGATTTTTTTCTACCGGAAGATCTGAGATAGCGGTCAAAACTTTCATTGGACCCCAACATATCTATACACTGTCGGATAGATGGATTCTTGACGATTTCAAACATCAATGAAACACTTAAATACAGAACAGCTGTCAAAAGTTATGAGCATTTTAAAAATAAAATTGATTTTTCGGACTTTTTACTTTCTGAACCAGTTTCTGATAACTTGGTAATACATATCGACTTTATTTTTAAATTTTGAGTAATAAAAATAAATTACCTACTCAATGAATATAATATCATCAAAATCGGTTAACATTTACAGCCAGGAGAACGAAATCAAACTACAACTCAAATTTCCCCGAAACGGATATTTTGCGAACGGCATGGGAAGGTTAATAATATCTTGTAACTTATGATTTCCTGCAATTATAAGTATTAGCATAAGCAACTTAATATTTAAAAAATTCCAATACGAATTGTGAGAAACTACTTATTTATGGTGCGTTATACAAAATTTACGTGCTCAAGTTATATTTCTTGTATGCATAAAGTACACCCATGAGCCAATTATAAAATAGTACGCAACCCTGCAGAATAATCCATTTGAATGTCACACATACAGTCGCAGACGAACGTCATAACACGAGAATGAGCCTCGGCGTCGTTTGTCCTCTTTGGTGTTTGAATCGTGTCGAATTCAGTGGAAGCTTCCTTACAGGACAGGTTAGTAAATGACGTAACACGTCGCGATCGCAGATTTCCTTCGGAACGCGAAACCGAAATTTCACAATGGTGATCCTGCCAGAAGCATTTTTTTTTATCAAATTTAAATTTATGATATTAACACTGAAAGGAAATCTCCGGTTGCTGCGTTTGAAATAGTAATGACGAGTTTTTGTGTGTGTTCCGAAAGCATCCATTATGAATTTGACACATTTTGTTTGGGTTTTATTTTTGTTAGTAAAAATGTCTCAACAAATGAAGTGAGTTGTCTCCGATAGGAAGCTTAATTTTCTCGATGGCAATGCTTGGATGAAAGTTTCTTTTTTCTTAAGTTATGTAGAGTATGTGAAGTTATGTAAACTATTATTAAGAAAACAACAGTTTAGTTACCAAGTAAAAGTGAAGGTAAAAACGCCAGTCGAGGTTTTCCGTCCAGTTAACGACTCCGGTCCAGTTGAGGACTTCGGACCAGTTAAGGACATTCGGTCCAATTGAGGACTTCGGTCCAGTTGAGGACCTTCGGTTCAGTCTGAGGACTTCGATCCAGTTGAGGACTTCGGTCCAATTGAGGGGCTTCCGGTCCAGTTGAGGACTTCGGTCCAGTTGAGGACTTCAGTCCAATTGAGTACTTCGGTCCAGTTGAGGACTACGGTCCAGTTAAGGACTTCGGTCCAGTTACAGGACTTCGGTCCACTTGAGGACTTTGGTAGAGTTGAGGACTTCGGTTCTGTTGAGAACTTCGGTCCAATTGAGGACTTCGGTCCAGTTGAGGACTTCGGTCCAGTTCAGGACTTCGATCCAGTTGGGGGTTTTAGTCCAGTTGAGGGTTTTGGATCAGTTGAGGACTTCGGTCCAGTTGAGGACTTCGGTCCAGTTGAGGACTTTGATCTAGTTGAGGACTTTTGCCCATTTGAGGACTCTTGTCCAGTTTAGGGTTTCAGTCCTGTTGAGGACTTCAGCCCAGTTGAGGACTTCGATCCAGTTGAGGACTTCGGTTCAATTGAGTACTTCGGTCCAGTTGAGGACTTCGGACCAGTTAAGGACTTCGGTCCAATTGAGGACTTCGGTCCAGTTGAGGACTTCGGTTCTGTTGAGGACTTCGATCCAGTTGAGGGTTTTGGTCCAGTTGAGGACTTCGGACCAATTAAGGACTTCGGTCCAATTGAGGACTTCGGTCCATATGAGGATTTCGGTTCTGTTGAGGATTTCGGTTCTGTTGAGGATTTCGGTCCAATTGAGGACTTCGGTCCAGTTGAGGACTACGACCCAGTTGAGGATTTCTGTCCAGTTGAGGACTTTGATCCAGTTGAGGACTTCGGTCCAGTTGAGGGGCTTGGGTCCAGTTGAGGACTTCGGTCCAGTTGAGGACTTCGGTGCAATTGAGTACTTCGGTCCAGTTGAGGACTTCGGACCAGTTAAGGACTTCGGTCCAATTGATGACTTCGGTCGAGTTGAGGACTTCGGTTCTGTTGAGGACTTCGGTTCAGTTGAGGACTTTGGTCCAGTCGAGGACTTCGGTCCAGTTCAGGACTTCGATCCAGTTGAGGACTTCGGTCCAGTTGAGGACTTCGGTCCAGTTGAGGACTTCGGTTTAGTTAAGAGTTTCAGTCCTGTTGAGGACTTCGGTTTAGTTCAGGACTTCGATCCAGTTGAGGACTTCGGTCCAGTTGAGGACTTCGGTCCAGTTGAGGGTTTCGGTCCAGTTGAGGACTTCAGTTCAGTTCAGGACTTCGATCCAATTGAGGATTTCGGTCCAATTGAGGACTTCGGTCCAGTTGAGGACTTCGACCCAGTTGAGGATTTCTGTCCAGTTGAGGACTTCGATCTAGTTGAGGACTTCGGTCCAGTTGAGGACTTTGGTCCAGATGAGGACTTCAGTCCAGTTGAGTACTTCGGTCCAGTTAAGAGTTTCAGTACAGTTGAGGACTTCGGTTCAGTTCAGGACTTCGATCCAGTTGAGGACTTCCGCCCAGTTGAGGACTTCGCTCCAATTGAGGACTACGTTCCAGTTGAGGACTTCGGTCCAGTTGAGGATATCGATCCAGTTAAGGGCTTCAGACCTGTTTTTTTTTTTTTTTTTTTGTAGCGGCCCACCACACTCCCCCACACCAAAAGGCTCAATTGAGCCCCCTGGTAATGGACGCTACTGTTCTCAGCATGTCTGGCAGCAATGAATAATAAAAGTTAACGCGAGCAAATTTTAATCATGCTGAGAACACAAAATTGTTTAATGTCGTGCGAGGAAATGTATTATTTAACTAAATTGACAACAATATGAATCTCAATGGAAAATAATTTCCTTTGAAGAGATTCATTATACTATATTTACTATTACACTAATTATATTTACTAATTTTATCAAGTTATGTTCAATAATTTAATAAGATAAAAATACAAACTACAATTTTTTAAAGAATAATAATATTAGAAATTAACGCTACAAATATGCAAAAGGTAAGCAAAACAAAGACTGGTTGATGATCGACTGTTTTAATGGTTCAATTTTTCTTTCAAAAGCTGTATCACTTTGGTTTTGAACATGGAACGATTGGTTATGTTTTTAATATCAGTTGGTAAGGTGTTGTATTTAGTAGGTCCAATAAACGAAATTCTTTTTTGCCCTAATGATGTTGTGGATCGGCTTCGTTGCAAGAAATCTGACTGGCGAGTGTTATGAGTTCGCAACCCCGTAGTAAAATGGAGGTTTTGAATATTTTCAGTTGAGTGTAGATTATCATAGATATATATAACAGTTTGCAAATCACAGAGTTCAGATATTGGAAGAACGTTATGCGTTCTTAATAAGTATAGCTGAAAGGTAGGGAATAACAAAGGGAGTTTTAAGATGTTTTTCAAGCATCTATTCTGGAGCGTTTGAAGTTTCTGTAAGTGAGACAAAGAAGCTCTTCCCCATATCATAACAAGGTAGTTCAAATGAGAGTGAATAAACGCAAAATAAAATTTAAAGAGAACATGTTGGGGAACAAAATTTCTCAGTTTCCAAAGAACACCGCAAAGAGGAGTAATTTTTTTTTCCAGGTGTTCAATTTGACGATTCCATGAAAGAGTTTCATCTAAGTAAATTCCTAAGTATTTGAAACAACTAACTCTCTCAATCGTATTACCATTCATAGCTGGGTCATTAGTACGAGGCAGTTTTTTATGTGAAGAACGAAACAACATGTATTTGGTTTTTGTATAATTAAGTGAAAGTAGGTTTGAATTGAAATATTTTGAAAGCAGTTTTAGGTCGTCTTCAATGTGCTGAATTATAATATCAGGTGAAGTTTCTGAATAAAAAATTGCTGTATCATCGGCAAATAAACGTGCTGTGCCTTTAAGTTGAAGGTTACATAAATCATTTACATATAAGAGGAAAAGTAATGGCCCGATATTACTCCCTTGTGGTACACCGATATCAATATTTCTTAATTCGCTTCTTGTATTTTCAATAGCCACAAACTGCTTGCGATCTTCTAGGTAGCTACGAAGGATATTATTTGCTGTTCCTCTTATCCCGTATTTATGCAATTTGGACAATAATATGTCATGATTTAGAGTGTCGAAAGCTTTTTTGAGATCCAAAAACAATGCCCCAACAACATTTTTTGACTCTATTTTACATATGATAGATTCCACTAATTCTGAGATGGCAATTTGAGTGCTCGAGCCTGATCTAAATCCATATTGCAGTTTATAGAGTATATTGTTCTGATTTAGAAAGTCTACAATCCTATTAACAAGAAGCTTCTCGAACACTTTACTAAAAACGCTTAAGGTCGAGATAGGACGATAGTTATTGACGTCAAGCGAATCGCCAGCCTTAAAAACAGGGATAACTTTCGCAATTTTTAGACAGTTCGGGAAAACTCCTGACTCTAATATTTGGTTAAAATATTGTGTGAGTATGTACGAGAATGTTTCATGGTTGTTTTTTAGGACATTAACAGGGAAGCCATCTGGTCCATGACCCTTTTTATTTTTAAGTGAAAAAATAACTAATCGAACCTCGTTTACATTAGCGGGTCGTAAGAAGATTGTATTTTCTACCTGTGCGATATGAGACAAATGATCATTTTCAGTGTCTATTGGAATCTCTTTAGCCAGGTTCTTTCCAATTGTGGAAAAATGTTTGTTAAATTTCTCACAAATCTGTGTACTATTGGTTATAACACCTCTTTCATCTGAAAGGTTGATTGAGGAAGTCGTTTTAGATTTACCTAAGAGCGTATTTATGTTTTTCCAGAGCTTAGAATGCGGAGAATTATTTAATAAGCGCTCGTAATAGAGCCTTTTACATTCTTGTTTTTTTGCACTCACTTTTTTATTTAAATGAATTAACATCTCTTTCAAATTGTTATCATTAGGATGCTTTTTTGATCGTTTTAAATAATTATCTTTTATTTTGATGAGTGTCCACAGGTCAAATGTCATCCACGGACAGCAATTACCTTTAAGTTTTACCCTTTTATTAAGTGTACGAGTAGAAACTTTCACAAAGCGATTCTAAGTTGATGTGATTTCTTGTAGGCCTTCATCAACACTTTCTGGTAGTTGAATACTGTTTAAATAATTCACAAATAAGCTGTTTAGTTTAGCGTAGTCAACTATCTCTTTTCTTAGAATTGTTACATTTTTATCACCTAATAAATTGAAGGACGTGAGTATTTGTAGATGGTCACTAACATCAGAAAAGATTGTATCATTTTTCAATCGATCTAAGTCAATTTGCTTCGATATTACGTGATCTAGAATATTCCGAGTTGTTGGCCTAGTAGGAAATGTGTTTGTACAAGCGTATCCAAAAGATTCTAAGATAGATCTATATTTTGCTACGGTATTCAAATTAACCAGATTCACAGGAACGTTTAAATCACCTACAATAAAGCAGGAGTGATTATCAGCAACAGACGTTAGAAGAGATTCAATTTGATCACAAAACTTGTTAAACGAAAATGCAGGGGGTCTATATACGCCATGAACACAAATTACTTGACCACTTGTACAGATTTCGACACTTATTCGGTGAAAGCCATCAAAAGTTATATTTTCAGTAGTTTTAAAATTCAAATTTGTTTTTATATACATAGCTAGGCCTCCATATGGTTGATCACGGCAAGAGAAAATAGATGTATATCCCGGAATGTTGTAAATACAACAGTTATCTTTACCAAGCCAAGTTTCACAAATAACAATAACATCGATACAAACATTAAAATGATCAATAGTTTGTAATATGCAATCAAATTTATCTAAATTATTCATACTACGTACATTCCATTGCAAAATTCTAAAGGATCTTGAATCATTATTAAAACTACTTAAATTAAAATCTTCTACATTTTCGTGGTATCTATTAATTAAACTATCCATTGAATAAAATATATAAAAGTTTCAAACAGTTGTAGATTTAAGATCTTATTTTGATCGTGGATCAGCATTGTTCCTTTTTCGTTTGGGTGAAGGACTTTCATTTGGAATCGTAGATGTGTTATTTCCTTGCTGAGTGACATGCATGCTCATATAACGATTCATTTCGAGTTTAGTTTTAATTATATCAGGTTTTGAATTTTCTGTTTGTTTGACCAGAATGGCACCATTTCTTCCGGGCCAGATGTATTTGGCTCCAATTAAATCTTGATATTCGCGCAATTCAGTTAGAATTTCCATAGATAAGGGCGTCAATTCATCCCTTATTGTGACGTTAAGCGCTTTACCATCAACTACTAATAAAGGATCTATTGAAGAAGAGGCAAGTTTCCCAAAAATTTTTTTTTTACTAAAAATTTCTTCTTTTATGACTGTATCTTTTAATAAAACTTTGATCGGTGGACACTTTTCATTGGGTTTGTTCGAGGATATTAACCTAACAGCGTTTAAAATGGACTCAGTTTTAAGCTCGTAGCCAAAAGTGCCACATGTTTTGCGTACAAGTTCTTGTGTATTTTCTCCATTTTTGTATGGCATTCCGAAGATCATGAGGTTTTTAGAAACAGCTTCCCGGTTAAATCGGTCGAGGTTTACTTCTAATTTAAGGACCTGATTAGAAAGATTTGAATGCTTAGATTTGAGGTCAGTTACTTCTTTTTCAAGAGCATCGTTTCGGAGTTTTATGTCTTTGAAATCAGTCTGAATTTCATCGAATTTCGTGGACAAAAATTCCTGCGAAGCCTCTATCGCAGTAGTAACTGATCTCATATCTGTTTTGATTGAGGTCAATTCATGTGAAACAACATTATAAACGGTCGTTTCAATTTTAGTATGGATATTTTCGATAATAGTTTCATGATCTTTCCGTAAACTTATTATTTTGGCGTAAATACATGCACAGTTGGCATCGCAAAAGTATTGCTGCGCTTTCATTTTGCGAGCTGCACTGCCAATCAAATTTTTGCACCGAAGATGAACGCTCTTGAAACAATATGCACAAGTAAGTATTTTATCAAGATTATTTTCAGTATTATTACACTCTATACAGATAACTTCGTCATCACATTCCATGTTCGCCATCGCCATAATACAACGATTAAAAGCTAAAAGGAACTAACTCGTTTGATGAAACGCACAACTAAAGCTAGAAATTATTAAAATTAAGAAATAAGAGACTTATAAATTTATTTTTAATAAATGCACAACTAAAACTAGGATTATTTAAGAAAACAACACAATAAATATTAAAAAGGAAAGACTGTTATGAAAAGAGGAACAAAAATTTAATTAAAAAAACCCAAACCCTGTTGATGACTTCGGTCCAGTTGAGGACTTCGGTTCTATTGAGGACTTTGGTCCAGTCAAGGGTTTCGGTTCAGTTGAGGACTTTGGTTCAGTTCAGGACTTCGCTCCAATTGAGGACTTCGGTCCAGTTGAGGACTTCGGTTCTGTTGAGGACTTCGATCCAGTTGAGGGTTTTGGTCCAGTTGAGGACTTCGGACCAATTAAGGACTTCGGTCCAATTGAGGACTTCGGTCCATATGAGGATTTCGGTACTGTTGAGGATTTCGGTTCTGTTGAGGATTTCGGTCCAATTGAGGACTTCGGTCCAGTTGAGGACTACGACCCAGTTGAGGATTTCTGTCCAGTTGAGGACTTTGATCCAGTTGAGGACTTCGGTCCAGTTGAGGGGCTTGGGTCCAGTTGAGGACTTCGGTCCAGTTGAGGACTTCGGTGCAATTGAGTACTTCGGTCCAGTTGAGGACTTCGGACCAGTTAAGGACTTCGGTCCAATTGATGACTTCGGTCGAGTTGAGGACTTCGGTTCTGTTGAGGACTTCGGTTCAGTTGAGGACTTTGGTCCAGTCGAGGACTTCGGTCCAGTTCAGGACTTCGATCCAGTTGAGGACTTCGGTCCAGTTGAGGACTTCGGTCCAGTTGAGGACTTCGGTTTAGTTAAGAGTTTCAGTCCTGTTGAGGACTTCGGTTTAGTTCAGGACTTCGATCCAGTTGAGGACTTCGGTCCAGTTGAGGACTTCGGTCCAGTTGAGGGTTTCGGTCCAGTTGAGGACTTCAGTTCAGTTCAGGACTTCGATCCAATTGAGGATTTCGGTCCAATTGAGGACTTCGGTCCAGTTGAGGACTTCGACCCAGTTGAGGATTTCTGTCCAGTTGAGGACTTCGATCTAGTTGAGGACTTCGGTCCAGTTGAGGACTTTGGTCCAGATGAGGACTTCAGTCCAGTTGAGTAATTCGGTCCAGTTAAGAGTTTCAGTACAGTTGAGGACTTCGGTTCAGTTCAGGACTTCGATCCAGTTGAGGACTTCCGCCCAGTTGAGGACTTCGCTCCAATTGAGGACTACGTTCCAGTTGAGGACTTCGGTCCAGTTGAGGATATCGATCCAGTTAAGGGCTTCAGACCTGTTGATGACTTCGGTCCAGTTGAGGACTTCGGTTCTATTGAGGACTTTGGTCCAGTCAAGGGTTTCGGTTCAGTTGAGGACTTTGGTTCAGTTCAGGACTTCGCTCCAATTGAGGACTACGTTCCAGTTGAGAACTTCGGTCCCGTCAAGGGTTTCGGTCCAGTTGAGGACTTCGGTCCAGTTGAGGACTTCGCTCCAATTGAGGACTACGTTCCAGTTGAGGACTTCGGTCCAGTTTAGGGTTTCGGTCCAGATGAGGACTTCGATCTAGTTCATTACTTCAATCCAGTTGAGGACTTCCGTCCAGTTGAGGACTTCGGGCCAATTGAGAACTATGTTCCAGTTGAGGACTTCGATCCAGATGAGGACTTCAGTCCTGTTGAGGACTTCAGTCCAGCTCAGGAACTCGGTCCAGTTTGTTGAGGTCTTCGATCTAGTTCAGTACTTTGATCCAGTTGAGGACTTCGGTCCAGTTGAGGACTTCGGTCCAATTGAGGACTACGTTCCAGTTGAGGACTTCGGTCCAGATGAAGACTTCAGTCCAGTTGAGGACTTCGGTCCAGTTGAGGACTTCGGTCCAGTTGAGGACTTCGGTCCAGTTGAGGACTTCGGTTTAGTTAAGAGTTTCAGTCCTGTTGAGGACTTCGGTTTAGTTCAGGACTTCGATCCAGTTGAGGACTTCGGTCCAGTTGAGGACTTCGATCCATTTTAGGATTTGGTCCAGATTGGGAGACGTTTGCAGAGAGAGGAATAACAAAAAAATTAGGGAAAATTTGCCAGTTGAGGTTGGTCCAGTCAACAGGAAGTCTTAAGTCCAATTACTCAAAATTACTAGTTAAGTTGTTTCATCAAGTTTAGACAAATTGGTAATTCAAAATTTGTTAGTTTTCATTTGAAGATTGTGGTGCAGGAATGACAAGTTTGCCAGCCAAGGACTTCGATTAACTTAACTGAATTGTTAAGACCAGTTCAGATAAATTTTCTAGCTAAGTTGCCAGTTAAGAATCTTGGTAACTTAGAAATTAAAATAAACTAATTAATTTGCTATTTGGAGCTTCAGTTTTCGCCAGTTGATGACAAAAATTCAGTTAAGACGACAATCGCCAGCTGCTGCTAATATGGAATGCTATCTTAACTCAAGTGTGTGAAAAAACATTGAATGTCAAGTGGATAACAGTTGTAAAAAACTGGAGCTTACAAGCAACAATTAAACATTATCAAGGGCAATAAAAACTAGCAGCGACGTACTTGAGTTTTTGGTCATGTAGGCACGTGGCACATTCTCATAAATTTTACATTTTTTTGGTGAAGTGTAAAACATATTATTAAGGTGTTTGAGATATCGAACTTATGCTTACATTTTATACAGTGTTTTATGATAGCGGATATTTATGCATAAATCTGTCTGACACATGTTGATGTATGTATGAGCTATTCTGGTTTATTTGTGGTCTGTGTCCTGATTTAACAGGACATAATAGGAACCACAAAAAAAAAGCGTGGAAGGGACTCAGTTTGAAAAAGGTATAAGTCACCGCCTAGTAAGAAGAGTTCTTACAAAGGAAAATTAGATATTCGGATTAAAAGCGTAGGTCACACAAGAATCGACAGCTTTATATTGATTATTACCAGTGTTTTGGAAGGCCTCAATGAAAGTCACATATTCTTGGTTAATGAGATGATAATAACTAAATGGCATATTTCCACAAAAATAATCAGATTTACCAGAAGCTATCAGTAGGAATCTTTAAAACAATTATCTTTAAACATGCAAAGTCGGGACGAAAGTCCAACTACATAGGATGGTCCATATCCTTACATAGAATTAAAACATTGTATTAGTAAAATAAATAGCAGACTCTGCGTTCTGAGAACGCAGAACACAAAAAAGCTACTCAATCACTTCTACATTTATGATGAATTATCATTCTCAGAAATCAATGAATAATTTTTCTTATAATGCCTTATGAGAATCTAATAAGATTAAATTGAAATTTCCCTCTCCAGAAGAGTAGATACTATCGAAACTACAACGACAGGGCACAAAATTTTCCCATTCACGATAACATCATTTCCCAAAAATTTCGTCCGGCTAATAGAAGCTTCACCAAGTAATGAAAACTCCAAAAATAATTAACTGCAAAAGTTCACGGTTAACGATTCAACCTTTGTGAACAGCAAATATTTGAGTTTGATCCACAACACATACACACACTCACACAAGGACGGGTGTATCTCTGCATTCTGGATAAAAACTTTTGCTGGAAATTCACTCACATATTCAGTTATTTATTCCAGAGCTTAATGAACAGATCATTCTACCCACGCGCTTGCTTTTGATATATGCATGTAGCTACCAAACTCTCTGAAAAACTGCACACTTTTTCAATCTAGTTTTGAACTTTACTCACATCATGGAAATTATGATACCGGATGATTTATGCATGCGGCTCTCATCATTCAGCAGGGGATATACGATGTGTGGATGTTTTTATATTCAAAAGGAAACTTTTGCCCATATTCGGAAAAGCACGTTCATCAAAATGAGAAACTTTAAAAAACCGTCATGCTTGCGGAAATATATGCTAAACAGGAGTACGTGCGAAAGTGTATGCGATCCAGTGGGCCATCGTCTCTGCCTCGTTTTCCCACATCCCAATCCCAAATCCCAACCTTTCCTTAGAATATTCATTACCGTTAAGATTATCCGAGTCGTTGTCTCCACTACTGGCATCGGTCGTCGTATCGTCATCATCATCATCATCTGCGCCGTTGCCTGTTGATCTTCGTCGGAAAACGTTCTTATCTTTGAGGGCATAATTCCCATCGTCTCCCTTCCGTTTCCGGTTTAGCCCGAATGCGGACAGAGCCCAGCTCGGATCCGGCCCGACCATTCGAACAGCCCGACTGGACGATAGGGCACCGCTCAGGACGTTAAACAGCCGCAGGAATGGCTGCACAACACTCCCGAACTGAGTCGACGATTGCTGCTGCTGGAGCTGTTGCTCTTGCTGTTCCAGTTTCTGTTGCTCCTCCAGCTCGACCCGTTGGGCAGCTTCCTCGTAGTCTTCCAGACCTTGCTCGTATCTGTTCCGGAGAGGGAAAGATGGCATAATAAACGGTGATGAAATGGAAATTTTAACACGTCTTGCATTAGAATGGTTTGGAACCATGCGTTCCAAAGCAAAAAAAGATTCGTATGACATCTATTGTGAAAAAAATACACTCCGAAATTTAAGAATATTGACAAAAGTTTAAATTGTCAAGTGTCAAAATTATCAAAATTGTCAAAATTGTCAAAATTGTCAAAATTGTCAAAATTGTCAAAATTGTCAAAATTGTCATTATTTTCAAAATTGTCAATATTGTCTATATTGTCAAGATTGTCGAAATCAAAAAAATAACAAAACTGTCAAAAATGTCAAAAATGTCAAAAATGTCAAAAATGTCAAAAATGTCAAAAATGTCAAAAATGTCAAAAATGTCAAAAATGTCAAAAATGTCAAAAATGTCAAAACTGTCAAAAATGTCCAAAATGTAAAATGTCAAAAATGTCAAAAATGTCAAAAATGTCAAAAATGTCAAAAATGTCGAAAATGTCAAAAATGTCAACAATGTCAAAAATGTCAAAAAATGTCAAAAATGTCAAAAATGTCAAAAATGTCAAAAATGTCAAAAAGGTCAACAATGTCAAAAATGTCAAAAATGTCAAAAATGTCAAAAATGTCAAAAATGTCAAAAATGTCAAAAATGTCAAAAATGTCAAAAATGCCAAAAATGTCAAAAATGTCAAAAATGTCAAAAATGTCAAAAATATCAAAAATGTCAAAAATGTCAAAAATGTCAAAAATGTCAAAAATGTCAAAAATGTCAAAAATGTCAAAAATGTCAAAAATGTCAAAAATTTCAAAAATGTCAAAAATGTCGAAAAAGTTAAAAATATCAAAAACGTCAAAAATGTCAAAAATGTAAAAAATGTCAAAAATGTCAAAAATGTCAAAAATGTCAAAAATGTCAAAAATGTCAAAAATGTCAAAAATGTCAAAAATGTCAAAAATGTCAAAAATGTCAAAAATGTCAAAAATGTCAAAAATGTCAAAAATGTCAAAAATGTCAAAAATGTCAAAAATGTCAAAAATGTCAAAAATGTCAAAAATGTCAAAAATGTCAAAAATGTCAAAAATGTCAAAAATGTCAAAAATGTCAAAAATGTCAAAAATGTCAAAAATGTCAAAAATGTCAAAAATGTCAAAAATGTCAAAAATGTTAAAAATGTCAAAAATGTCAAAAATGTCAAAAATGTCAAAAATGTCAAAAATGTCAAAAATGTCAAAAATGTCAAAAATGTCAAAAATGTCAAAAATGTCAAAAATGTCAAAAATGTCAAAAATGTCAAAAATGTCAAAAATGTCAAAAATGTCAAAAATGTCAAAAATGTCAAAAATGTCAAAAATGTCAAAAATGTCAAAAATGTCAAAAATGTCAAAAATGTCAAAAATGTCAAAAATGTCAAAAATGTCAAAAATGTCAAAAATGTCAAAAATGTCAAAAATGTCAAAAATGTCAAAAATGTCAAAAATGACAAAAATGACAAAAATGTCAAAAATGACAAAAATGACAAAAATGACAAAAATGACAAAAATGACAAAAATGGCAAAAATGACAAAAATTACAAAAATGCCAAAAATGTCAAAAATGTCAAAAATGTCAAAAATGTCAAAAATGACAAAAATGTCAAAAATGTCAAAAATGACAAAAATGTCAAAAATGTCAAAAATGTCAAAAATGACAAAAATGTCAAAAATGTCAAAAATGACAAAAATGTCAAAAATGTCAAAAATGTCAAAAATGTCAAAAATGTCAAAAATGTCAAAAATGTCAAAAATGTCAAAAATGTCAAAAATGTCAAAAATGTCAAAAATGTCAAAAATGTCAAAAATGTCAAAAATGTCAAAAATGTCAAAAATGTCAAAAATGTCAAAAATGTCAAAAATGTCAAAAATGTCAAAAATGTCAAAAATGTCAAAAATGTCAAAAATGTCAAAAATGTCAAAAATGTCAAAAATGTCAAAAATGTCAAAAATGTCAAAAATGTCAAAAATGTCAAAAATGTCAAAAATGACAAAAATGTCAAAAATGTCAAAAATGTCAAAAATGTCAAAAATGTCAAAAATGTCAAAAATGTTGTCAATAATGATTAAAATGTCAAACACGTTAAAAGTGTCAAATTTGTTTTAAATCGGTCAAAAAAGACTTCATATTAAACTCAATGTTAAGCTTACTCTTTTGAGCTCAGCTAGATTAGTTGATTTATTTTTAGCTTCAATTTCTTGTGGCTCAATTTCGTTAAAAGGATAGTCAGACGTCATGAAATGCTAAAGTTGTATAAAAAAAGTGTAGTTTTCTATCTCCGAGAACTCATTTTAATCATTGCGTTCTTCATCCTCAGCAGCAGCAATGAAAAGAGTTTTTTTTTCTCTAACATCCATGTTTGATTACCTCGCGCGCAACTTCAAATGGTGGGTGTTGAATATACTGAAGCATTAGCTCTACACCGAGCAAAAGAACAGTAAGTGACAGAAAAGTGCACTCGTTGCTGGTGATTAAAAACGGAAGGAAATATGAGTGAATAGCAGCAGCAGCATATCATTCCTTCCAGGAACTTCCGGCTGCCCGTTTCCGTCGGCTGCTTTGCGTTGTGCAAACAGCTCGGCAGAGATTTATTATAAAAAGTGAGGCAGCTCCTCCGTTGGAAATCCTGAACGGGCATACATAAACCTACCCAAACCTCTGGACGTCTCCTTCTCAAGAAAAACTATAAGAAATCCCAAGTGGGAAGCCTCGAATAGCTTAAGAAGAAGGAAAACTTGTCTTGTCTAGCTAGATAGCTAGGAACATCGGCGAGCTGACAAATGTTAGCTGCTATTGAAAGTTGAGAAAAATATATTCGGATTTGAGCATTTTTTATGGGAAATCATAAAAATAAGATGAAGGATGCTATTGAAAGCCAAGATTTGGAATCGTTTTGACGGAGAGACAGCTACATATTGCTGTCATTACTTACGAAGAAGTTTTGCACTAGTAAAAGTAGTAAAAATGAAGAAGGTCAGTTTTTTTTTGTGCTGTCGAACAATGGCCAGTCCTAGGTTATTAGCTAGAGGAGCGATATTAAAAATGTTTTTCAATAAAAATGGGTAGATGCCAACAGTTGCTAGTCGAAGTGAGTGTGAATTGGCACTGCACCAGTTGGTTTCGGGATGTGAGATTTTGATTTATTTCGGAAACGAAATGTATGGCAGTGTTTGCTGGGGCCAAGGGGATTATTTCGAGGATTGAGCTCAAAAGTCATTCCCAGGATATGAGAAATGTTCATTTATCTACAGGAGTTATCTTATGCGTTTACTTTCCCGACATTTCGTTTCCATTTACTCTGATTTTTTTAAGCTATCTACGTTGGAAAGTATATCAAATGAAAAGGTCTGACAATGATTGCTATTCAGACAATAACTGCTATGAGCTTTTCAGAAGTTAGGAAAATTTGTAACATGTTTTTTACCGTTTCGTATCTTTCATTTAGATCAAATTTCGTCAAAAATGCTCACACAGTCTAGTTGGTAAGAATTGAATAGGTAGAATATTCAAGTCAAAAATTTAAAAAATATCTTAAAAGGCCATTATTATAAACCTTTAAAAAATTTTACTTTCATAAATTCAAAACGTTCGGAAAAATCTTCTTTAAAAAGATTCTACATAGAACAAGTCTGTTGTCTCCTGAGCCGATGTCCGCGAGTTCGAGCCCAAGAGTAAACATCGAACACAGTTGTACCGGATAAGTTTTTCAATAGCGATCCGCCAACTGCAACGTTGATAAAGTCGTGAATGCCATAAAGATGGTAAAACGACTACAATCGAAATAAAAAAAACAAAATTTCGACAAAGATCTTGATCATGTGAAACCAACTGCGAAAGAAAGTTTCCACCAAACTTTACAGCATTGGAAGCTAATATTTTGTTGCCACAGAAAAATAAAAAAAAAATCAATTTTATTAAGTGTTTATTTTTCTCTGTAATCAAAATTAGTTATCTAAATTTGCTTAGTTTTCAATCAAATTTCTTCACTAAACAAAAAAAATAAAAGAGTATGGATTTATAATGAATTAATAAATTTTATTGATCTTGAAATCATATACGGAATAAAAACGAATTTCTAGATACCTGTAAAAACAAAACTTAAATAGAAAAATTGCGACCATTTCCAATACAAACATCTAGATTAAGATTCAAAGTCTGCTTTGGAATTATTGAGGAAAACCAAAAAATTAATAACAGAACAGTTTATGCAATCAAACTTTATCAAGATATCTATTTAAGTTTCTTACTTAGATTTGAAATTAAAAATTCACTTAAAATTCGAATAACTAATCAAATTTCGAGTTCAATTTTAACATTAGCCGATTAGAATTTCAATGCATCAGAATATGAGTTATAATATCAAGCCCGAGTTTTAAGGTGAAGTTTAGTAGGATTAAAGAATAATATATTTCATTCAACCGAATTAACTGATTTATTAAAATTCGGTCATATGTTTTTTTTCTGTAAAAGTAGGTAGAATAAAAGAATTAAGTTCGTTTTCATGAAAATTTTAGTCTGCGTGTTACATGATAGTTCAATTTTAGTTTGAGTAAATTTTCTTCTTCAATTGCCAAAAAGCTTTTTTGCTAATTCTCACTGATCACAGTTAGGAAAAAACTAGTTTGTCTGGCAAGAAATGTAAATAGTAAAATTTTTCCTTTAATACTTTACGCAAAAAATGTTTATTGAACGTTTATAGAATGCCTTATAGAAATAGGAGTTTTTTTTAAAGAAAATATTTAGGGGCACAGGAGGAGTGGATCCTGATTTATTTTTCTCTAACTCACACAACTTTTTCCTTGGCTTCTTGACTATAAATTCGCAGACGTACAGACGGTTTCCATAGCTGGTTATACTAGTTTATCTCTGCTTCTGGCTATTTCAATTTTTTTTTAATTTGCAGGAACAAGAGGTTGTTAGTTGAATCAAAAGAATACCATACTAACATTCTTTACTTTTATCCCAACTGGCTACTAAGACGTGGCCGGCGCCATTATTGATCATTTGCAAAAGTGGGAGCATCAGTTTTCTACACTGAGAATGTACTGCTAATCCCAAGCATCATTCTATTGGATTTTCACAAAATTGATGACCTGAGTCAATTACCAGCGATGTCAGCCATGCCAGCGATCGTGGAATTCAAGGTGCATCATTAAAAATTGTATAATAAAACAATTGATTATTTTAGGCAAAATAATATAGTTTTGTAGAAATTCGAGTTCCAGCTAGCACCGAGGTCGTAGGTACGGAGAGGTGGGGAGGTTGGTTTGAGGTTAAGCCCCCCTCCTATGAGGGTTCAAAAAGCAAAATGTTCTTCTTTAAACTCAAAATTTTAAATTATCATTCAAATTTTGATGAACGACCAAAGTGAATCAAGAGTAACAATCTAGACTCAGAACTAAGGCCAAAACATCAAAATTTCATCCCAGGTCCACAATTCTTCTACCGATTTTCAAATTTCTTGCCTTTGCCAATATTTCAGATGACGGCGCCAAAATATTCATAAATAGCAAGAAATTTTAAACTGCAGCCGAGCAGGACAATTTTTAAACGTTTCACAAATTTTCTTTTTTTTTTAATTCTTTTGTTGGATCGATTGAAAAGATCATAATTTTTTTTATTAATCTGTGAAATTTAAGAAAAAGGTTACGAGAAGCAAATTTTAAACTTATTTTTCATGTATAACGTTAGCTACTGCTTTGTGCTTTCAATATTCACAACAAAACTTATAATTCCTTATTTTTATTTTAATCAGTTTTGTTTTTAATTGTTTATCAATTCACCCATTTCTTAACCTGTACTTTGTCAGTCATGACAAGTTAAACATGTTTGATTTTAAATGATCAAAACTCCTATTGTAAACTTCAATCAATCATGATGTTTTGTAGCCGTTTATTTTTATAACTGGATGAATTTGAAAAAAATAAAGAAATTTATTGCATTTTGACTTTGATCCCTAGCACTTTTGAAATGAAATTAAATTATTTTTTTTTATCAAATTAAATTCAATCATCATCTATCTATTTTGATTAAATTCACACAAAAATGGTTTTTTTTCCTAATCGAAAATTCACGTTTCAAATGCAGGACAGTCGTCCGGCATTCTCACAACATGTCCCACCCAGCGTATCCGGCCAGCTTTAACCACTTTCTGGATACTGGATTCGCCGTAGAGTCGCGCGAGCTCGTGGTTCATCCTTCGCCTCCACACTCCGTTCTCCTGTACGCCGCCAAAGATGGTTCTTAACACTCGTCGCTCGAATACTCCGAGTGTACGCAGGTCCTCCTCGAGCAATATCCATGTTTCGTGCCCGTAGAGAACAACCGGTCTAATGAGCGTCATATACAGGTTCGTGCGAGGGCTAAGTCTTCTCGACTGCAGTTGCTTGTGGAGTCCATAGTAGGCACGACTTCCGCTGATAATTCGCCTCCGGAACTCACGGCTGGTGTCATTGTCTGCGGTCACCAGTGAGCCGAGATAGACAAAGTCTTCGACTATCTCCAGCTCGTCGCCGTCGATCGTGACCTTGTTATTACTGGACAAGCGGGTTCGGTCGGTCTCGGATCCGCAGGCCAGCATGTACTTCGTCTTGGACGTATTAATCATCAACCCAATCCTTCCTGCTTCGCGTTCCAGTTTGCGGTAGATCTCCTCCACCGCCGCAGATGATCTGCCGGCTATATCAATGTCATCGGCAAAGCAGATAAGTTGACTGGATCTGTTGAAAATCGTGCCCCGCATTTCGCCCACCGCTCGTCGAATAGCACCTTCTAGCGCCACGTTGAACATCATGCAGGATCGACCATCACCTTGTCGAAGCCCCCTGCGCGATTCGAATGAACTCGACAATTCACCCGAAATCCGCACACAGAACTGCGTTCCATCCATCGTCGCCTTGATAAGTCTGATCAACTTCCCGCAAAAGCCGTTCTCATCCATAATTTTCCATAGCTCGTTACGGTCGATCGTGTCGTATGCAGCTTTGAAGTCGATGAATAGATGGTGCGTAGGGACTTGGTGTTCCCGGCATTTTTGGAGGATTTGCCGTAATGTGAATATCTGGTCAGTCGTTGACCGTCCCTCCATGAAGCCGACCTGATGACTTCCCACGAATCTGTTTGCTTGTGGCGTTAGGCGGCGGAGTAGGATTCGGGACAACACTTTGTAGGCGGCATTGAGGACAGTGATCGCTCGGTAGTTTTCACAGTCCAATTTATCGCCCTTCTTGTATATGGGGCATATTACCCCCTCCTTCCACTACTCCGGTAGCTGTTCTATGTTCCAGATCCGGACTATCAACCGATGTAGGCAATCGGCCAACTTGTCCGGGCCCATTTTTAAGAGTTCAGCTGCGATGCCATCCTTCCCAGCCGACTTTTTTCTGTTCAGCTGGCGAATGGCTTCCTTAACTTTACTCATCGTTGGGAGTGGCTCCTCTACGTCGCGTCGTTGGCTACGCCGGCGATGTATCTTCCCCCACCGTCTTGATCTCCTGCATGTGCGATGTTCAGGTGTTCATCGAAATGCTGCTTCCACCTTTTGATCACCTCACGGTTGTCCGTCAGGATACCCCCGTCCTTATCCCGGCACATTTCGGCTTGCGGCACGAAGCCTTTGCGGGATGCGTTGAGTCTCTGATAGAACTTTCGTGTTTCTTGGGAACGATGCAGCTGCTCCAGCTCATCGAGCTCCTCCTCCTCCTAGCGGCGCTTTTTTTCCTGGAAAATTCGGACTCGCTGCCTCTTCCGCTGTCGGTGATTTTCCACATTTTGACGGGTGCCTCTTTGCACTACTGCCACCCGCGCGGCATTCTCTTCGTCCATCACCCTCCTACACTCCTCGTCGAACCAGTCGTTCCGTCAAGTTCGCTCCACACAACCGATGACGTTCTCCGCAGCACTGTTGATGGCTGTCTTGATGGTATCCCAACAGTCCTCGAGAGGGGCTTCGTCAAGCTCGCCCTCTGCCGGCAGCGCTGCTTCGACCGATTGCGCGTAGTCTGCCGCGACCTCAGGTTGCTTCAGTCGCGCGATATTTAACCGAGGCGGGCTCCGGTTTCGTGTGTTGTTCACGGAGAGTTTTGGGCGCATCTTCACCATCACCAGATAATGGTCCGACTCGATGTTGGCGCCCCGACAGGATCTGACGTCGATGATGTCCGAGAAGTGCCGGCTGTCGATCAAAACGTGGTCGATCTGTGATTGAGTTTGGTACGGTGATCTCCAGGTGTACTGGTGCTGAAAAAAGGTACTACGTACGGCCATTCGTTTGGAGGCGGCGAAATCAATAAGTCTGAGGCCGTTTTCGTTGGTCAGCTGGTGCGCACTGAACCTTCCAATTGTCGGTTTGAATTCCTCCTCCTGGCCGACTTGAGCATTGAAATCCCCGATGACGATCTTGATATCATGTTTTGGGCAACGGTCGTATTCACGCTCCAGCTGCGCGTAAAATTCGTCTTTGCGGTCACCGGTACTTCCGAGGTGAGGGCTGTGCACGTTGATGATGCTGATATTGAAGAACCGGCCCTTGATTCTCAACCGGCACATTCGTGAGTTGATCGGCCACCACCCAATCACGCGCCTTTGCATCTTTCCCATCACTATAAAAGCTGTTCCAAGCTCGTGTGTGTTGCCGCAGCTCTGGTAGATGGCATGACCATCTGGGTACGTTCGTACCGTGGAGCCCTTCCAGCATACCTCCTGCAGCTCTACGATGTCGAATTTGCGGCTCTTCAATTCGTTGGAGAGCATAAATTTTGCCCTTTTTTAAATTGTTTTTCAAAAATCGTCCTGGATGTCTGACCGTGTCTATATGTGTGGTTAACAGTATGGTATGCTTAAGGTTAATGATGATCTTGTGTTTTAACAACTATTTTGAAGATATCTTTGGACATCATTTGATCCAAATTTCATAGGAACACAATCTGTTTGGTGATAAACTTCCTAGAAGCGGCAAGTCATCTGATGTCCTGTCATGTCAGTTCTTGCTGACATTTTGGAAACCAGAAAAATCCTTACTTGAAAAAAATATTGTAATACATCATCTGATAATATCATCTGGTTGGAAATAATCGACTCAAAAACGTGAGGGGAATAATGTGGAATAAATTTTCCATCAAAAGCTCAATAGAATATTCGACCGAGTATTCGGCCGTATATTCGTTTTGCAGAATAGTTGAAAAAGTTAGTATTTGGTATTCGACAGTTTGCGAATACCCCTATTCGATACATCTTCAATGAAGATTCAGTATTGAAATATCAGAGTTTCATCATTCGGAATTTTCATTCAGATTCATTAGTTGTATTACGAATAAATAATTGAAGAAATAATTCATATACAAAATGAAAGATAAAATATTCAAAAAAGAGATTACTGGTTAAGCATTCTGTCTGTTCTGTTCATAATTGTTGGGAACTTATGTTTAGAATTTTGATTCAGAAATCGATTTCAAATGAGAAATTTAAAGTTATATAAGATTCAAAATGCAAAATTTTGATTTTTTTTTTTCAATAATTATTTACTTATTTCAACAATTATTATAATCTACAGTTGTGTTCTTTTCCTGGATATACAAACTAAGTCTATTTTAAGAATCGTTTTTTAACCGTTATTTCCTCCCATATATTCAGGTATGCCCCTATATAAACTTTTAAACCTGGTCCTTGAAACAAGTAGTGTGTTACTAAGCTAATCTTCTTCACAATGCTCTAATCAAATGAGCAATAAGAGAAAGGCTATTAGCACTTTTTCTGTTGCTTCGATTTTGACCTGGCGCGGGTAAGTGCACTTTGTGCCTCCAAGAAATTCGGTGATGATTTAACTATGATCATTCCAGAATCTGATTCGGTAAAAGTTTCGGATCCATTTCTGTTGTTCGGTCTTATTTCCATCCGACCACGTTTCGTCCGCTCGGGAATTTTCGCCGTAGATGCAATCTCCATGTCTTCTGTCGCAGAATCACTACTGTGGTGCTCGTGATCATTTTGAACCGTCGAAACCGCCGCTTGCTCTTCGCTATGTGTTTTGCCACTGTTCAATCCGATTCCATCATCCCGAATAACCTGAGCTGGTGAACTTTTTTCCGATTTCTTATCATCGTTTCGATCACGCACACTCGCTTCAACCGCGAGAGTACTATCTTCGGCTGTAGGCAATCGACTTGGTCCGGCTGCAACGTCGCTATACCTTAGAGCTTGTTGAGTTAACCTTTTGTTCACCGAAGTACGATTCGGACAATTCGCTTTTATGTGTTCTGTGCTGCCACAAGTAAAACACTTGTTCACAAGACCCTCATAAAATACTCGGGCTTGAAAATTCCGAACGTGGACCGTCGCAGGAATCTCACTTTTAACTTCCATGTGGATGCCTCGCACACCTGTCCATATCGGGAAACCAGTTTCGCTACCGTATTTTTCTCTGACCATACGTTGTATTACACCAAATTTAGAAAATACATCCGATATCTCCTTATCCAATATTTCCGGTGGCAAGTTAAAAATTCTAACGTACTTAAATATGCTAGAAGCTTCAGAAAAGGTCACTGTAGTAGAACTTTTATCATTGTAGAAGAACTCCATCGACGACGGCAACCGTGACAACGTTTCTTTTAAAAGTTCTTTAGTTTTAAATTTAAGATAAACACTGTGTTCTTTTGGTTCTTTATACATGGCTAAAAGTTTCTCGCACACTAAATTCATTTTCAGTTTCATAAACTGAAAAATTTCAAAGTCTGATGGTTCCGATTTCCCAAGTCCAAAATAGATTCTAAGTGAGTTAGTTCGCGCATCCTCCATTTTGGATCCCATTGGCACAGCACTTCCCGACTGGATATATACTAATGTGTTGAACAATAGCACACTTTATCAGTAGCTAAGCTACTCGAGGCTAGATGAAACGTTGCAGTAAAAATAAAAAACGACTACTCCGCTCGAAGTCCGAACACTAACTGAGATTCAGAATCAGAATTTAAAACAAAACAAGTGAAAACCACTATTATAAAATAACATTTCAACTTATTTTTTTTACCGATTATCAAAACTGTGTTTGTAGAAAATTCCAAATTTCTATTGAAATTATTTAGAGGATTTTAAAAAAGAAATAAATTATTAATGATAGTTTATTGTTGAAAACATAACTCAATTTTCAGGTTCAGTAAATTCGGCTGGAAATACATATATTTTATTGGTTTGTTGAATAACATTATTTATATGGTAGATACTTCGAAAAACAAAGATTCAAACTAAAATCTGAATGTTTTACATAAATTGGATTTACAAGAATTGAAAATAAAAATCTGATTTGAACAACCCAAGCTTCTGAGGCCCTCGCTAACACCATGACTCTAAAATATCCTGTCGAGATTCTGTTCCTTATGAATGTTCACGAATCCTGATTCTGGATTCTGATCCTGATTTTGATACATGGCCTTGAGTCCAGATCCCACATTCTTTATTCTACTTGCTGATCTATTTACTGATCCAGAATCACAGATCAAGATCTGGTTCTTGTATCTTGGTCCTGGATTATTTTCCTGAATTTTGAATCCTGATGCCTGATCAATTGATTCTGATCCTGATCCTAAATCTTAATTCAGAACCATTATCGCGAATCCTGGTTTTATGAAGACTCTGATCCCGGAACCTCATGCTTACCTTGGATCCTGATTAAATGTCAGATTTTGGATCTTTTATCAAGTTCCCGATCCTGAGTCTTTAATCCTGATCCCGGTTTCCAAATGAGGAACTAGATCCAAGGAGGCGAGTCAGGTGACGTAATATTTCTTTTATTGGAAATGAATCCATCAGAAAAGGTTAGATTGCCAGCAAAGTTAAAAAAATGAAAAAAAAACCTTTTATTTAAAAAATATTGAAAATTGCTGACAGCACTGGATGGATTTTAACCCGCAATATCTAGCTTTCTAAGCCAACATTTTATTACCGACTTTGCTACAGGAGTCTGTAATATATTCAGTGAATTCGTGGCAGACCGTCTCTGCTCTTCAACCAATTTAAAAAAAATTATAAAATTTAAGATTTAACCGGTTACCAGTTGAATCTTCCAAGTGAGAGCTGCTGAAATGAATCAATTGAAGGCTCTGCAAAATTCGTTCCAAATTTTCCATTTGTAACAAACCCATGTCATCCACTCAAATCTACATATATTTCAGTGATGGAAACATCCAGATCAATCATTTATTCCAAATGACTTGAGATCAAACATTATCCGGACTTCTGCCTCAACCGTCTCGCTGAAATCAACCAACACCACTTTTCTACGTGGGAGGTGCACAATATTAATAAGGACATTGCGAGACAGTTATCGATGAATGAGTGGGAAGTCGAAAGCCCGCTACAACTGTATCGAATGAAGCCGACCGAACGATATTTTCGATTTTGGCTGCCCGGAGATGAAGGTGCAGTGATATCAAAAAGGAACTGCAGCTTCATTAATTAAAAATCCTGAACGACACCGAATTTAAAATGATCATTCCGTTTGTTTGGTTTATATATTTCGTCCTTGTTTTTCGTTTTCTGGTTCACATCCATTGCGAGATACTAAGCCGCGGGGTGTGTGTTGCATGCACTTCACACACAGAGGTCACTCTTTTTTTTGGGTGGGCTTTATGTGACAGAACGATATATTCATGTGTGGGGTTTCCGGTAGCCAAGCAAACATTACATGGGGCAAAAAAGCATTAAAATATCGCAGCTGCACGGCTGATTGCTTCCGGTTTAATATAGCAAAACCAGAACGGAAGGATGACAATTCCGGACAGCGACGAGGGACAGCTTTCGATAAGCCGAGGGTTTCGGCCCGGTGTGCCAGGAATGGAGGACATTATCGGAAAATGTTCTTCTCAATTGCCTTGAGTGTACGCAATTTATCGATGACATGTTCAATTGATTCGTTTTCCTACGCTTGGGCTCAGCCGGTTCAATGCACTGCGATTCATATTTTAAATTGATATTTATTTTTTCCTTTATCATCAGAACATGAAATGTCGAATCGAAACTGCTTCATAAATCAAGTTTTGATTGCGAGAATCGATGTTTAAGTTTTGGTATTGATGGAAAAAAGGTCTGTTTTCAATAATGTCTATTCCAACTTAGTCAGCTTTAAGTTAAAACTTCCAAAATAAGAAGAAAAAGCTCCACTCATTACCCCTTTAGATATGCAACCCATTTCGGTCCATGTCATCCATTTCGGTTATCGGAATGTTTTACTCACTCATTCAGTTTTCATAACTTCATATTTGCTGTCGACATGAACCGGAAACAACTGCGCGGGATTCGAACAGTGATAAAAAGTGAACACAAAATGCCATCTGAGTCTCACACCCAGCAGGATACGTGAAAAAGTGTAACTGAAATATTTATAGCACACAGACAACGAACATTTGCATTCCACAGTTTTTATTTCTCACATGGTCTGGCTGCTCTAGGAATTGTGTCACTTTTATGGGTAGAAAATACACAATTTGGAATAAATTTCATGTGAACTTACTGATTGAAAAAATTGTTTGAAGTTTTGTGTGTTTTTCTTATATTATTTTTAACTGAAAAACAACTCTGTTGAAAATTAATATTGAAGGTGACCAATTATGGATGTCGTCACCTTATTTGACCATTGAACTCTTGATAAATGTCATATGAAATAATCTCATAAACGGTAGGCAGATGGTAGATGAATATTTGATAACGCCAAGTGCACCCTTGCACAAAAGAGTTTTAAATAACAAAAATCTCAGGAGAAGTTGGTCAAGAGGAAACGGTGAAGATGAAAAAATTTATATAAAAAAATCCCTGAGAAAAAAGGAAAAAAAAATTTATATTCAAATATTCGCGAGAATATTTAGTTGAACTGTATACAAGAGAAGCTAATGCTTATTTTTCGAATACAGAATTAAGGATAATGAAAACAGGTTGAAGTTCTCGATGATAAATTATCAAACTGCTAAAGAGCTTTGATGTGTTTTTTTTTATTTGCATTTGCAAATCCCATAAATCAACGAGCAAGAACGTGCGTGCATTGATTCATTCACTCTTTCCCCAAATCGGAAATGGAACTTTACACGTCACCTCTAATTTCCGGTACGAGAGGAAGCGAAGAAAAACAGCGTGAAGGCGTTCAATAACTTAACCAAGGTGGCACATCGTCCTAATTGTATCCTTGCATAATTTCCTTATATGAGGTGTTAAAACTAGCACTTGATGTAGCATTCCTATCGGAAATTGTTTAAGGAATAACGGCGAGAATCACCAGCGTTGGAATCGAATTATTCTTTTAACGCGTTAACTGGACTTCAATTTGATGTATTTATCTAATATGATTCTTTTCATTTTCATATTACCCAGTTTATTTTCTCTTCTATTCTAATAAAAAAAAATGATGAACTAGATTAAAGAAAACAATTGTAAACAAACAAAACGAGTTTCGCCCCTTAAAACCTAAAAATATGAGACGTTTACCCATGTAAATTTGCTTGATTAGCAAAATATTGAAAATGGGTGTGTGCAATAAAAAATTATGAATATTTTGGAATTGTTTTTGGAACGGATTTGCATTTGTAAACAGTTTTAGGAAAATGATATTTTTACCTGAGTTCGAAATAATAGAAGGGCAGTAAAATATATTATTATCTGACGGGTTTGCGCCGGGGGTCTTCAGATTTTTCCCAAAATTGAAAATTTGATTCATTTTTACGACTCAAAAACACATGTTTTTTTCAGATTTCTATCATTTTTATCATTCGAGCAAGATGTGGTTAGATTTTTTGTAAAAATAAAAATCCGTATTTCAAAGCTTTATAACTCTGTTATGTTTCAACGGAAATTATAGAATAGGACATCTAAACGATTTGCATTTATCAAATAAAATATTTATAAAATTTTTACTAATGACCAAAAATTGTACATCAGCTTCAAATGGTGTCTAAAACGTCTGGATCGTCGAATATTCTGCAAAAATGGTCGAAGAATTGCATCCACATATGCAAGAAGCGCGCGCTTCTTACAACTCGGGAACAAAAGTTCTTAGCGAAGCAGGTAAAAACACAAATTTTTCGTGCTTTGTAGAGTGTTTTACTTTGAAAGCTGATAAATTTCCAATGCTTTTTTAAGATTTCCGCTGAAAAATAACAAAGTTATAAAGCTTTGAAGTAAGGTTTTATTTTTTTTTACAAAAAATACATCTAACTCGAAAAATAAAAATGTTAGAAATCTGTAAAAATATATGTGTTTTTCATTCGGAAAAACGAACCAAATTTTCAATTTTGGAAAAATCTGAAGACCCCCGGCGCAAATTGTCAGATAATAAAAAAAAAACCTCGTATACCAGTGCAAAGATTTTCAACCATTTTCGCACTCTTTCCAACGTTGATATCAAAATTTTTTATCATTTTCGGCTCTTTTTGAGTTTTCATTCTGCGCTGCTATAAATTTTTGCTATTGATTCAAATTTGCATGTTTAAAAATCATTTTGAATAGAATATAGTGGCGCTGCTTTTTTTCGCTAACCACTGTATGTTATGCGAAAAGAAGGCTTTACTAAAAATCTATTTTATAGAAATCGGTAGAGATGCACATGGAACTAATCTAAAGAATTTTACCAGAACGTTCACGTGTCAAATTTTTGAACGTGCCCAACTTGTTTTTTATTTCCCTGACTTAAACTGTCGTAACTGAAAGAATAATTAAAGAAAAATATTGGAAAATATGTATTTATAAATATACTACGTTATCCGATTAAGGAATGCAAATGTAACAAAAAAAATGCAACACAGTCATTTGTGAATAACATTCTAGCAAATAGATAAAAATTGATGAAATTTTGAGTGATACTTACTTATAACGATATGTTTAAAGGTATGATATTTTCTGGCGATCTTTTAAGTAATTTTTGAAATATAGTTTAATGAATAAGTTTATTGACTAAAATGTTAGGGCAAGATATGCGCCATCTATATTGCACTTTATGAGCTACCGTTTTTTTGAAAATCTAGGATAATTTGTTGACTCAATTTTTTTAATTTTAACGAAGTTATAACAAGTTTAACAGGCTTTCCACATTCTAGAAGAAAACATCATTCTTACCATTTTATCACTCCATTACAGTTTTCAGTTTTCTAGAATCAACAAAAAGAGAGTATTAACTTTGAAAAAGCTGTGAATGGGTTCTTTTGTACGCAGTTTTTGGTACATTTGACCGTTGATTGTGACAATCTTTATATACCACTTATCGATTTTCATCTTCTACAGATCGTCAGCCAAATTTATATAGATTTTCTGTATAGTTTTTTTTCTCGCTCTTCTCAAGAACATTCAAGCGGGGCTTTTCAATGAAAAATTTCTGACAGGAGCTCCACTAGGTGCCCGCCAGAAAGTGCGTATCGATTTCCTTCACGAAATTTTTAAAAATTTTAACCAGGGTCTACCATTTTGTGAACAATTTAACCACCGTATTTTATTTATTTTCTCGGTGGACAATTTCCGGTCTGTTTTTTTTTTTTTTTGTTTGTTGGGCAAATCAGACAAGAAGATTAACCTGCTTTACCACCTTCTCAAATGAAAGGTTCAGACGGCGCTTTCTTAAACCCCTCATTTTCCATACCTTCATGGAACTTATCATTCATACTAAAACTTCTAGAACGATTTTTCTCATGAATTTTGGTCGCGTAGGAGATTTCCAGCTGTTTTGGGGTCTCTCAATGGGGCTTTCTAAGATTTTTCACTGCCAAATAATTCGATCCATTAATTTATTCATAAGACTCAATCTCAAAAACAACTCAACAGATTTCCAAAATAAACTTAGCTCATGTAAACATTACATTACTTGGTCAATCAAAATTTCATCAACTTTAAGATATTCGTTCAAAAATTATGCATTTTTTCAAATAAAGTCCTTAGTTTTTATTTTAAGGTTCACAATTTCTTGAAAACCTTTTTCTAGTTATTATTTTCATATCCATTTATTATTCTAGTCAGATCTCGGGAAGAAAAACTCATAAACATCAATTTCAATTGTGAAAAATGAACGTAAGAAATTGAGAAATCACTTGTGATTTTTTTAATTTATCTTATGTTTCATATAAGTTATAGAGCGAAATTAAATGGAGGAACAAGATGAGACTTCTATGAATAAAACACACTCAAGTTAGAGTTGGAACTTTAAATATTTTGATTCATATCCGTTTTTTGCAATTTGAATTAAAGTTTTAAATTATCATTTAAAATGTAAATATTGTTGAATATACGTTTGACCTTCGTAAAATATTCCTGTTACGCGGTATGGCTGATCAATCAAGTCAATCCAGAAATCAAGTCTTCTGACTATTATGACGCCTTGATATTTAAACTTTAGCCAATTTGAAACGTCATAAATTTCACTAATGATAAATGAAAAAAAATCGGATTCGAGTCTTCTGATAGCCTTTCCAACATGTAAACAATAGGCTAAATCGTCAGATGTAAACTAGACAAGCTGTTGTTTTATAATTTTCAGTTCACTTCATCGAGTTGAATTCGCTGCTAGATTCTACGGCAGAGAATGCTCATCGCGCCCCGATCAATAGTGCTCTGTTCGCCCCGAGTCAATAAGTTAAAGTAAAACACGTTTTAAAATTGATTATAGTGAAAAATCGATAATTTAAGATTGAGAAACAATGTGTACATCATGTCGCAATGTGTACATTATAGATCATGATGATCATTTAACGATCATAAGAGCTTATTTTCCAGTGCTCAAAAATTATTATGTTTAGATCACTTTAGAACCTAGTAAATTTTGTATATACTCTTTTGTAAAGACGATAAGGAGATTTCTTTTTTGCTGAGGAATTTATTCGACAGGAACTTCAAAACTGTTCCTCATGAAAATTTATTTGATAAAATACGTATTTCCTTAAAAAAAAAAAGGAGGAGTGCTTACTTTGCTTCGGATGCTCGTTATGTCCTAATCTCCTTATTACCTTTGAAAAAGAAATTATTCAAATGAAATCGAGTAATACAGAAATTAGTAAATGAATTGGTTGAGTTAGTTCCACGTGCTTCCCTAACAAAATACTTCGAATTCCATTCATTCATCCATTGGGGTGCTATCTGGCTGAAATTATGCATTAGACTGGCCCAAATTTGTATGGGATGATTTTTACAACATTTTTTTCAACGCGGCACCCCCTATATTGGTGCCTTTAGGTGAAAAAATGACTTTCTGAAAGTTTCAGGTTATTTGGCCGAAGCACGAGCTGGCGCAAAGGACTTAAAATTTGTATGAAAATTTTCGGCAAAATGTATGAAAAATCGACATACTTTCACTCTTTGTATTCTAAAATGCGTTTCCAGTATGCTAGAAAGCTCAGAATTTCAGGGATTGTAGTTCAAACAATGACAAACAAGTTTGTAGAAGATTGTGACGCAATACGAGTTGACTATAATGAGTTATCCGCAATTGAATGTGTGATCTTTTTCACATTTCATCGATATATCGTGAACGGTGTATAGTACTAACTTGATCGCATTGTCACACAATAAAAATATCAGATAGAAAGTTTGTGTCCTCGGCAAAATTGTAGCTTATTTTATAACAAATATCTTTGCAAAAAGTTCAAAGAAAGGTTTGATAAACTATGAGCTGCTGCATTGTGTGACGATGCGATCAAGTGAGTGCGATTATTAGCCCATACACCGTTGAAACTGTTTATGAAACTATCGGAATTACTTGTGCTAACTCAGTGGCACGAGACTCTTTGACTTAGTCTCAGAGTCGGCGAACCACAGGGTAATTGGAGGGGCTACGCGTTCAACGGTACAGCAAAGGCTCGTTTGTCTTGTTTCACCAAAATATATAAAACTGTTTTGTAACGGAATAAATTATTTATTGAAAGAAAATGAAGTCTACTGAAGGAAAATAAAACCGGTCTATTTCAATTAAAAGTGTGTATTTTTGTGTAGTGTAATGGGTGGGAGAATGCAACTTTGACTTATCTCGCTGCTGCTGCTGTTGTCGACTGGCGAGCGCTCGCTGCTGGTTCTCTGCTGCTGCTTGCTGGATGCTGAACTGGGTGGTAGCTACGATGTTGGCGATCAGCGGTGACGCGTGGGTCCAACCGCCGAACAAAATGGTGGCTTACTAGAGTCAGTCTTTCCTGAGACTGTACTGACTCTAACGTGGAGTGGGGGGGATATCACAGGCGCTTCCTTCTTTGACTCAATCGACCTACCCAGGCTGACCTGATTGGTAGAATCGAGAAGGGCCCTCCTTGGAAATTAGAATCGGGTCTTCCCCGATCCGAGGGAAAATCCTCCTTTACGTTAATGGCCCGCAGACCAGAGGATCTCGAAGATCTTTTACGGGTTAGACGTAGTGGGCTACTGGGCCCACTAGGCCGAGGAGTGTGATCGGGTGCTTGTCAAACGGCTTGCCGCTTGAGTAGCGAGAAAGGGTTTTGATGGTAAGGAAAAAAGGGTCCTGAATAAGGCTCGTGTCCTGTAAGTAGTCCGAAATGGCCACCGTGACACTTTTTCACCACTTTCTTTGCTCCACTATATCGGTTTGATCACACTCACGCCTGTTTAACTAATGACCGTTGGCGATCAAATTGAATTGAAATCACCTCCTTTGTGCCTTGGCAAAATCGCGCCAGTATGAAGGCGTTAACGCTGCAACCATTTTCTTCTGCCAACGAAGTTGCATGCAATCTCCTTCCATTTGCAATTGGGAGAATTTTCCGGTTGCATTCAACCCACTTCATGTTGTGTTGTCTAGTGTGTTAACAAATTCTGTTCCTAACTTAACCTACGTCTAACAATATTTTATTTAAACCTAACAGGAAATAAAACAAATGAACATTCACTCAAACTTTACAATGTACCAATTTAAAAACAACAAGAATTTTGTAACAAACGGTTACACCGTTCACGATATATCAAAGAAATGCGAAAAAAAATATCACACATTCAATTGCGGATAACTCATCTCAGTCAACTCGTATCGCGTCACAATTTTCTACAAACTTGTTTGTCATTGTTTGGTCTACAATTCCTGAAATTCTGAGCTTTCTAGCATACTGGAAACATATTTTAGAACACAAAGAGTGAAAGTATGCCAATTTTTCATACATTTTGCCGAAAATCTCCATACAAATTTTAAGTCCTTTGCGCCAGCTCGTGCTTCTGCCAAATGACCTGAAACTTTCAGAAAGTCATTTTTTCACCTAAATGCACCAATCTAAGGGGTGCCGCGTGAAATATAAGGATTTTTTTTGTTATGGGCCAGTCTATTATGCATGTGACCTTATGTTAAACCTACGTACATATACCCATTTCATATATTCAGAAATATTTAAATTTGAATGTATTTAAATTTTGAATATATTTAAAACTTGAATATAATTTTTTTACGAATAAATACACCATCAAATGTATTGTTCAATGAATAAATTTTATTTTGAAAGGATGGATTCAATTGTTAAAAAAATGTGCAAAAGTTCTATTAAACTAATAATAGGATGAAAATTTGGCCTCCGGTCAAAACTGTATCAAATTTGAAACACGTACCTGCTGAGCGTTTCGTTGGACTTTTCTATCTTCGGTGTGGTGGCCACAAAGTGCACATAGTAGTTTGGGCTCGTTATTTCCGGGGGCGTTTGGCCATCGTTGTCATTTGCAGTTGCCGGTTCATCATTACTCGCATAGTTGGTATCGCCATCATTATCCGAATAATGGATAGTAGTATCTTTAGCGCCCTCCTTAATGAGGTCACTACTACTGGTGGCTGTGCTGTTGCTGCTTATCACTTCATTTTTAATCCTCATGGCTTTGTGGCTCCGGGCTCGGACTTCAGGGCTCGAGGACTGCGCCTGGCTCGATACCAGCTGAACAAGGATAATGAGTAGCAGGGCAACCGACAGAAGTGGCACAGAGCTGGAACTTCTTTTACTGGAACTTGTCATTTTTTGTTTCGTGTCGAACGCTCGATAACTAATCACAAACAGAAGTGTCTTGTCCTTGGGTAACAAAAAAGCTTCAGCGAGCTTTAGTTCACTCTTTAAACTTTGAAAACAGTCAGCAACAAGTTTGCCGATGTCTGATTACACCGAAAAAAACAATCGAAATTCTTGCAACAAAAAAGTTCGTACCAAACAGTTTTCTGATTCTACAGCAGCAACTGTGCTACCATAATTTCATTTTTACATTCAATTTTGCTTCTTGCCTCACTCGAATTCCACGTCGTAGCCACAACCGGAATCCACGATCCTTTTTCCCGTCAGAAAATCACGTTCAATGCGAAAATCCCACAGCTCGGCGAAAACTGTGCTCGGTTCAGTTCAACAAATTGCACCAAAGATGAACCGCCTAACTTGATTGAAACCAAGGACCAAAAAATCCGTCAAGAACGCAAACAACGTTCAGCATCGAGTTGGGCCGGGAAAACCAACAACGCAAACGAAATTTTCTCTAACCGAAAAAAAAATACACAAAACACGTTCAACACCCTCCGATTTCACGGGACCGCACGAAAATGGGCCAACAAAAACAAAACGCCCCAAGGATAATCTGATAAATGTCTATCTTTTATCACGGTCCGCAAATGATTGAAATGGATTAGATTAGTGGGCCGGTAAAAAAGACACTCCATCCAGCGGTTTAACCCCTTGGCTCGAGAACGATTCCACGCGAAATGATCTATCGGCGCACGTTTCTAGAGCCAGTGAGCTAGCTAGCCGAAAGATTATGGAACGTTGACGCGGGAAGCAAACAGAACGGCTCAAAACTGGAGAAGAAGTCATGAGCTTTCGTTTGCTCACACCTAAATGCTCCAGATCAGACGGTAGCCACGATTCGGGGTCGCTACGTGGCCTTCTAGTGGCTTGAAGGATTGCGGAAAAATACACGGAACCGACTTCTTGGGGATGGGGAGAGGTGCGAGTTAGGTCTTTGAGATTTTTTTTTCTTTTAGAGGGATGAACAACGACGAGGGAATAGTGAAACTTTTATTAGAAAACAATTAAAATTCATTCAAAAAAAAAAGGTTTAATTATAAACTTACCCAAATTGTGGGCTTTTGAAGTCAGGGCACAAATTTACGCAGCAATGTGCCTTATTCTGTGAGTCACGTGATGTGACTAGTCAATTTTCATCTCTAGCTCCTGACTTCTGCAAGTACGTTAGTCGAGAAATGTCTGTTCTAATGAGTTTCAATTGCTTCTCAAAACACATTTGAGCTAATGTTTCTTGGCTGAAGAACTCAAAAAAGTTAAAATGTCGTTGCGAAATTTGACGAATTACATACGTCATATGACTTGCAGAATAGTTTCTCTACCATTTGGAAAAGAAGTTTATGAAAACCTGTAAAAACATTCAATAATTTGACACATGAACTGTACCTTCGAAGAACAGCTGTGTTTTGCGATGAATTTAACTTATCTGATTACCTTTTACCGTTATTCTAAAAGCAATGTGAGCTGCTAAGTGAGGGCATGACACTAGTTTGAATTTTGACTGATGGTTTTCAAACGCTTCATGAAGAGAATTAATTATATGTAAAAAAAAACACTTTAAAATAAAGTACCCATTTATCCACGAATCAAAAAACTGATTTGTCAAAGATTAAAGTATTTAAGGCATTTTAGAGCGAAGACCCATAAACTGACCGCTTTGATACTCACGGAACAAATTGTGACAGTCGCCATCCAAAGAATAAAACTTTATGCATCTTAGCGCTTTCGACTTTAAGCGTTATTTCTGAGTAATCAATCCATACTGAGTTGTCAATGGGTGGGTTGTGTAGAAAATAAAAGTTTTGTTTTCTGAAGTTTGAACTCTTTTCGTGGAAATTCGGTCAAATTTAGCTCTCCCAGGTCATAACATGCTACAGAAGGCGTATTTTGTTAACCTTTACATAACTAATTCAAAATAACTTCCAATGCACAATGCCGAAAAAAACTGTATAAACCGCGAAGAAACTCAATATTTGCCCTCCTTCACCAACCAAATCTATGAAAATATACTTTCCTATAGTGAAAATGTCCGGAAAACCGATTCAACATAGTATAAGATGCCGCACAAGCTAACGAACGGAGATATATTTGCATTTTAACCCCTAATTCCCCTATATTTTGTAAACAATACTACTACAAAAACTACTTTGGACTAGAAAATTGTGAAAAATGAGCCTACATAGTGTGATTTTATTCCCAAAAAATCGAATGAAGGCTTTTTGAGCCACCGCACGCTTCGTAAAATGATGTTATGGCCGTTTGAACCTCAATTCCCCTATATTTTTCTATTAGTTCAGAAAAAAACATGTCCAGACTTTTAAATTTTAAACCAATTGAGACTTATCTAGTGTAATTTTTGTCTGAAATATCACAGCTGCTTGAGCCACCACACGCTTCGCAAAATGGAGTTATTGCTGTTATACCTTGAATTCCCCTATACTTTATCAATTGTTCAGAAAAAGCATGTTCCGACTTGAAAATTTGAAACCAAACATGACCCCTCTTGTGTGATTTTTTTAAGGGATCGAATAAAGGCTATGTCTGTTTTCACCCTCAAATCTCTTACATTTATCAATTAATTTTAAAAAAACATGTTCGGACTTTGAAATTTTAAACCAAATAAGACTATCTCAAGGGATTTATTCCGAGGAATCAAATGAAGGATATTTGAGAAACCGTACGCTTCGGAAGATGGAGTTATGGCTGTTTTTACCCTCAATTCCCCTACATTTTTCAAAAAGTTAAGCCATAACTCCATTTTCCAAAGCGTGAGGTGGCTCCAATAGCCTTTATTCGATTCCTCGGTGAGTACAATTTAATTTTATTTATTAGTTGATTTTTCATAATTTTTATTAACCGTAAACCAAATGTTAGTAAAAACATTGTTCAAAGACGTAAGAGAAAATTTCCCAAAAAATATCTTAAAACGGCACACCGTCATCGATTGTTGGAGCAATGAGCAAACATGAACTGTACCGTCAATTGGCGAAATGGTCCTTCTTCGAGTGAGTTATTTCAATTAACACAATTAACAGCTATGAACTAGACGACGACGCATACCAGGCTTGCATTTTAGGAGCAACGTCAGATAAGATGTTTGTTTATGAATACTTGAGTTCAAAACATGAATCAACTGTTTAACACATCGTTTGCCAATTGATCGGCGAGAAAAGAAACCACTTTCTCCGAGAACAGCAGGGGAATATTGTGCAGTTTTCGCATAAAATTCCTCCAAACTCACGGAAGAAATTTTTACCCAACATAACTCAAAATAGCTGAACCTTTAATGTTGTATGTGATGGCATTTAGCAAAGTAGATAAGCTAATTATTTTAATATTGAAGATACTGATGAAAAAATGTCATTTTATAAGGAGTGTTCTTCGTGTTCTTTTCTAAGGAAATGCGTATTTTCTCAAATTAATTTTCACGAGGAACAGTTCCTGTAGTATTAAATCTCCTCATGATCTTTACAGAAATATTAAAAAATAGGTTCTCAAGTAACTAAAACGTTATAATTTTTGAGTACCGGAGAATAGCCTCTTTATGTATGACTGCAACATAATGGGCACATTGTTCCTCAATTTTCACCATTATTAAATTTTTGATTTTTCCTTATAATCAATTTTAAAACGCGTTTTAACTTTCACTTGTTAACTCGGGGAAGACAGAGCACCATTGATCGGGGCACGATGAGCATTTTCTACTGCGAAATCTAGCAGCGAATTCAACTATATGAAGTCAGCTGATTTATACAGCTACAGCTTGACTAGTTTAAATCTGACAATTTAGCCTATTGGTGAGGTGTCGAGGAAGTAATCAGAAAACTCGATTTCGATTCCCGGTCGAGGAAATTTTTTACATTTACCATTTAATATTTCTTTGAAAATGATCAATTTTTTTTTTCGTTGAAAAATAATACTATCGGAACTACAAAACTATTCCTCGTGAAAAGAGGGTTGTTCCTGTTCGCCTCAAGTGCTTGTTATGCCCGTATCTCCTCTACCTTCTTGAAATTTTTTTTGTTATAATAGAATCACGAAAGTAACAAAAATAAAACATCTGAAATCTTTAACTTGCACTGTTGAAAGATTTATATACGAGTAATTATGCCAGAACAAATTTGAAATTGCACTTTTATTACTATTTATTATTACGCAATCTGACAGATATGTAGAGAAAATTTAACAGCAATTTTCTTAAAATATACCACGTAGGTCACACGACCAGTTCAAAACTGATATCAGGTCCTCCAAGTTTGTTGTTTTTTTCGTTCACGCTCTGCAATTTTGATTTGATACTTTTTAATGGTTACTCTGGCTGGAGCCAACTTAAATTACAAATTGGTTCAAAAAGGTCGTTGGAATGTTTCAATAAGATTCGTGGGCAAGCTTGTACGTCTTTTCCATGTGATTTTTCAATGCTTAAAATTTTAACCATTATACAAACAATCTTGTCCAGCCAAAGCGAACCTAGTTGACCTTTTCAATACTGCACTACCGCAATAAAATGTTGGTTTTTCGTTATGAAGCTCGATTTTGAATAGGGCTGCTGTTCCTACCGAAAAATAGTTCTTTTCGATACAGTTTTCAAAACAGTGTTTAGGTTGAAGAACTTTATTCTGAAAGGTTTTTTGCGGCATTGCAAAAAAGGTTATGCAACTTGTTGACAAAACTCGATTTGTTCAGCAGTCGACGAAATTATTAAACTTGGCGAAATTTACGACTCACGCTGAAAAACCATAAATAGCTATTTTTCGATACTGTTTGTTTTCATTGCAAACTTTCAGTTCGTAGTTCCTCTCAGAGACCAAATGTGTATCTGGTGGCGTTAGTTATAAGGAATTTTTTTTGGCAAAAAATTTGTGCTTTTTAAACTGTCATTGATATTGATTGTCAAATTATAGCAGATAGGTAATTTTTTTAAAACTCGCGAAAAAGAAGTCCAAAGCTACAAAATTTTCAATAAAAATGTTCACATTCAAAGTTCCTTTGAAAGAGAACATCCCCATTTTTCGTGTAAAAGTCAAATTTTCAACGTTTCATTATTGCCTGAGTCAATTTCGTTGCTTAAATAAACGTTTAAGCACATTTTCTCGCTTTTAGTCAAACTTAAAAAAAAAATGAAATATCATAAATTTAAAAAAAACAGTAATTTTCCTTTTTTTAAGAAACTTGACTAAATGAATGAAATTGCTTATTATAGCATCGTATTGGGCTCAGACTAGAACCGTAAGAAAAACCGTTTTATGGGGGGAGGAGGGCTGGTGACCAATTTTTAGCAACGATATGCAATGATAAACAACGCATGAATAATACAAATTTAAAAGAGTTTTTCATATTATTTGATTATAAAATTTTCAGTTCTTTTATATAAACAGTTTTTCGTATAAAGTAGAAGCTTTTGAAAATACATCCTTAAATCTTTAAAATAGTGAACTGTATTTATGATGAAGAAACCTTTAGTAACAAAATTAAAATATTGAATTTTCTAAAAAAATTGTGAACTAAGCTTATTTGATTTGAACGAATAATTTTTTTAAAGAAATCTTGCAGAAGAAATCAAATTTTCAAAAGTAAAAGTTAAAGATTAAATTTGTGATTCAAATTACATTCTTGTATACTTATTCCGAGTAAAAGATTTAGTTCGAATTTTGGTTTTTGAAAAAAAAACGGCAATTGCAAATATCTCACTCACAAAATATGGAATTTCCTGCAATTTGTTTTACAGGAAGATAACAGAAAAAAAATCATCGAAAATCCATCCCAAAGTAAAAATTCTGTAGATGATTTAAAAAAATTACGATCATTCATTTGAAAAAAAAAATGACAAAACAAACACAAATCCTACTTTAAATTTGTAGTTTAGCTGAATTATTTATTCAAAATGACTTGTTGATTTGGATATTTTGGTAATTAAGATTATGAATTAAGAAAATTTGGAAATTTTGGTAATTAAAAATTAAAAGTATGCGATCTCTTGCAATAAAAATTATCCAACGAAAAAGTCATCTTGATAATTTTAACTTGATTGTGAAACTCATTTACGAGCTGAATCTTAATCGAAATCTAAATTTAGAATATTAATTCTAAATCTTAATTCTGCACCTGAACTCAGAATTTCAATTTTAGATTTGGTTTCGAATTTCATTGAGATTTCTGATACTAAAAACGATTCCTGAAATAAAATTCCAAATTTGCATTACCTTTACAAGCCGTGAATTGATATTTGTTCAAGATTATCAACCATGAACTTATAATTTTAGTTCTGATGTTTTAGGTTTCAAACTGATATTATTATTATTTTTATTATTACTTTTCATACGACTTGCAATTTTCAAATAAAATGTGAATAAAAAAAAATGGTGAATCTGATTCAGAGGTTTTCAATTCTGGATCGCCATTTTTAAGCTTTATAATGGGGGGGGGGGGGGGGGGTTTAACTCCAAAAACCCCCCGATCCTACGGCCATCACTCAGACAATAATAAAACGATGAAAATTCGACTATTGAATGAGAAATAGAGATGTTCTTTTTCACAGGGTCTTCAAATGTGTAAATTTTGTATTGAAAATTTCCAAACTTCAAAACTTCACTACAATCAAATATTTTAAATTTGAACTGGATAATGCCGTCATATTTTTTTTTTGGTTTGAAACTATTCGTAATATGACAGTTAAAAAGGTAAAAGATTTTTATTACCTCATCATCATGATCATAACTAAGGAACGCGTCCGGAAACAAATGGTCTCTGAGAAGAAAATGTTCGTTATCCAATTTCCAATCAAATTCATTCACAAAAGAGCCTAAATACTGTTATTCTCGAATCACCCTAACATCTCAACATTAAAAAAAATCATAACTCGCTTACAAACCATCAAACGTTTTAGGTGTCTGTTCACTGGTTTTTTTTTAAATGTAAAGCTTGCTTTATTGAGAATTGGAACAAATATTAGCTCAAATTATGGCGGTCCTGGTGGACAGATTTGGAAGTTCTTGGCATCCACACGTGTTGGAAATTTTGTCAGCTCTACGTATGTGTTTTTGACATTCCGCAAATCGACTGTACTTTGCCAGCAATAAACATGGAAGCCGAAAGAAGGGAAAAAATCTGCACAGTTTTTTTTTGTGAAATCCGTTGTGGTCTGCATCTAGGCTAGCTAAAAAGCTGAAATTGCCCGTTATCTTTATCAAACTGCGTAAGGAAACATTGACGACGATTTGGAAGCCTCAAGCCAATCGTTGGAGTGGAACTATCGACCAAAAACAGCGTAAGGTTTGGAAGACGATTAAAAGGAATTCCAATCTGTCGGACCGTGATTTGGCCAGAAAATCCGGTGCTGCCCATAGTACCGTGAGAGGAGTTCGACTCCGGGAAGGACTCAAGTCGTAAAGAGCTAGCAAACAGCCAAATCGGACTATAAAACCGAATAGTGTGGCCAAGATCCGTGCTCAGAAGCTATATGACCAGGTGCTGATTAAGTTCGACGGGTGTCTTCTGATGGACCTATGTTAAGGCTGACTTTTGGCAAATCCCAGGTCAAAAATTTTACTTTGCTACGGCTCGGAGGATGTTCCAGCCGAATTCGAATTGGTTTATGCCGACAAATTTGCTTGAAAATTTATGATTTGTCAGGGCATTTACAGCTAAGGCAAAAAACGAAAGTTTTCGTTACAAATTAGACAATGGCGTCGGAGCCATACCAAAAAAAGTGTCTCCAAAAATGAATTTCGGCGATCATTTGATCCCACGACCATCCCGTAATGTTTTGGCCAGATTTGACAAGCTGTCATTACAGCTAAAACGGTTTGTTCCGAAAAGCTTTACTGCCTAACTGCTTCCAATTCTGCCTTATTAAGAAATACTGGGCAATCAGGAAGAGGAGAATCAAGGCAAAGGGAAAGGTTGTCTACTAAGACATCAATCAGATGAAGACCTGGTGGAATAAGATAGCTACAACGATGGACGAAGAAGGTGTGCGCCGGCATAAGCCGTGTTTCAGGAAAAATTCGAGAATTCCTTAGAAACCGTGAAAAATAATTGCATCTGTATTTTTTCTTAAAAGTATGTAGAAAATGCTTCATTTATGTATATGAAAAAAGATCTGGAATCCAAAAATAAATAACTGAAATATGTACAGGCAATTGGTTTTTGTTCCTATTCTAAATAAAGCAAGCTTTGAATCTGACAGAAATTGCACGTTATTTGATATAATATTATAGGAGTGCATGACTTGGTGAGCATTTTTGCTGAAGACACCATTTGTCTACCTTCTATTTATAAGTCTCTTCGTAAATTATTTTGTCACGATAAAGTTCTGTTCTGGACCACTGTCCAATGTCCAGAAAATTTCTGATCAAGTAGGTCGTGGACTGTATTTTTGCAAGGAAAAATAAGTATCGAAAAATAAGCACTTTCCGATACTGTTTTCACTAAAGAAACTATAGTAAACTATAGTTAACTATAGGTTCGTTAGTTTTCACTGTCAAAAAGTTCCCATTTCAGTACAAAAGTTATTATTCTTATCGAGGATCCTAAAGAGTTCAAAATGAATTTTTATGAGATTTAATTCTCGGACATTAAAATAAGGAAATTCAAATCTTAAGGAGAATAGAAACATTTATTTTACTTAGTAATTTGTGCGGTTCATATAATAGCTTCTGCTAATCGATGACGCGTCAGTGCTTTCTACTTTCATTTTCACCCAAAGGTAAACTAATCAACAGGGTTCATACGATGCCGCTGGTAGACTTCCACTTTTGCTTAAATAAATCAAATACAATAGAAGAAGAAAAAATATCTGTATCGTTAAGTAAAAGAAAGATGCTAACTAGCTGTTCCAATAAAACCCGGGGCACTTTCTATGTACAGTCAATCACAGGAAGAATCCACGCTCGATTTGCGTCCACCGCATCGCTCAATTTCCGATAACTAGTGTCAATCCCTGTTTGTTGGACATTGGAAAAGTTCACCACGTCAAGTGCAAATTGTTCTATTTAGTTCATCGGTGGCCCAGATTTGATAGGGGCAGTCACGCAGTAGATGGACACCACTAGTTACTGTGCTTCTGCTTGAGCCGATCGAATCAACACTGTTCAACGCAAGAGAAATCTTATGAAAAAAGTTTCAAATGATTTAAACCATCCATTTTCTGCGTTTTCTAGATAACTATAACTATTTCATTAGATATTATCTGAGAAAGATTTGTACCTTTTTAATTTTTGTTATTTGCAGTTATTGTAATTTTTGTAGTTTTTGTAATTTTTATAGTTTTTGTCATTTATGTCATTTTTGTCTTTTTTGTCTTTTTTGTCATTTTTGTCATTTTTGTCATTTTTGTCATTTTTGTCATTTTTGTCATTTTTGTCATTTTTGTCATTTTTGTCATTTTTGTCATTTTTGTCATTTTTGTCATTTTTGTCATTTTTGTCATTTTTGTCATTTTTGTCATTTTTGTCATTTTTGTCAATTTTGTCATTTTTGTCATTTTTGTCATTTTTGTCATTTTTGTCATTTTTGTCATTTTTGTCATTTTTGTCATTTTTGTCATTTTTGTCATTTTTGTCATTTTTGTCATTTTTGTCATTTTTGTCATTTTTGTCATTTTTGTCATTTTTGTCATTTTTGTCATTTTTGTCATTTTTGTCATTTTTGTCATTTTTGTCATTTTTGTCATTTTTGTCATTTTTGTCATTTTTGTCATTTTTGTCATTTTTGTCATTTTTGTCATTTTTGTCATTTTTGTCATTTTTGTCATTTTTGTCATTTTTGTCATTTTTGTCAATTTTGTCATTTTTGTCATTTTTGTCATTTTTGTCATTTTTGTCATTTTTGTCATTTTTGTCATTTTTGTCATTTTTGTCATTTTTGTCATTTTTGTCATTTTTGTCATTTTTGTCATTTTTGTCATTTTTGTCATTTTTGTCATTTTTGTCATTTTTGTCATTTTTGTCATTTTTGTCATTTTTGTCATTTTTGTCATTTTTGTCATTTTTGTCATTTTTGTCATTTTTGTCATTTTTGTCATTTTTGTCATTTTTGTCATTTTTGTCATTTTTGTCATTTTTGTCATTTTTGTCATTTTTGTCATTTTTGTCATTTTTGTCATTTTTGTCATTTTTGTCATTTTTGTCATTTTTGTCATTTTTGTCATTTTTGTCATTTTTGTCATTTTTGTCATTTTTGTCATTTTTTGTCATTTTTGTCCTCCTGACACGTGTTTTTTTTTTCACAAAATCTTGCTGACCAGTGCCAATGATGAGCAAAGTGAAAAGAGACGCAGCGCCACAGGTAATTAACACCTATCGAAAGTGCTGGCCCAGAGCACGCATGCTAATGTAGACAAGTATTTTTCGCATACGTCTGATGTGGTTTAACGGAAAAGGAGGAAGCCCAATTTCAAACCGAACGACGACGACGCTGCTCACGTAGTGGTAAGCCGACGACGACTAGGATGTTGATGACGTTCCGGCCAACTAAAGGCCGTCGCCGTCGTCCGGACAAACAAACACTAGCAGCCCCCACAGACCAAAGAAGATGGCGGAAGTGAGAGGCGCAGATAATCACCTCCCCAAAATGCAGCATCGCCCGGTAGAAAGCTGCCGGCCTGGTCACGTTTTCCGAGGGGACGCATCATTGCCATTTTAGGAGCAGTGAAAATGAAATTTCACCACTTCTAGATCTAGATCGCCGAGGGTCGGGTCTTCCTCGGGAGCACCAGTTTCGGCTATTGGTCATTTAATTTAGAGTTGACTCAGTAGATAGACGTTGTGCGAGTTTTCCAAAAGGCCAAGCCCCAAGCCATTCGCAGTGACTTCCTTCGGCGGAGGGGCGCAGGACCATGAGTGGTCGCATCTGATAAGAAATCGAAAGTGTTTTTGATAATTTAGTGCCATTGTTCGATAAAATTTAAATTCAAACGTCGACAAACATGAAAGCGGAAGTTCTACTACAAGGACTGTTGGTGGCTGCAGCAATTGTCGGAAATGTTCGAACTGGAACAGTAGGAATAAGTGCATACGCAAATGTGCCGACAGGAAAAGATGAATTAATTCAACGAAATTCCACAAATAAGTAGGTCTATATAAGTGAAAAATAATATGCAACAATGTATTAAAGACTCTTAATTCACGCATAGGGTTATAAAAACTTCAACAACACGAAGTTCAACGGTTCGGAAGTAGAAAATTTAGTTAAGGTGAATTTTAAGAATTGTAAATTTAATTTTCTAGATAACGCATGAGGGAATTAAAAATTTGGAGGTCTGGATTCTGGATTCATGAACCGAATTCAGAATTCAAGAATTGATTTTATTCCTCAATTGGGAAAAAGAAATACTCAATACAATATTAAAAATTTGGATCCAATGGGCGTTTGTGAAAAAAAATAAATTTTGAGTAAATAATAGAAAATGTTTAGTTATGCGTTGAGTTACTTTTCGTGTAATTTTCAGATTTTGAAAATTGATTCTTCACAATTTATCACAAAGACATCATAGTCATAAACTCTGTGTTTCGTGTTTTGACAGTCTACAGATGCAGAAATGTGCCAAAATACGTCAACTTTCCAACCAATTTTTTTACAGGTTTATGTGGTGTGACTTAAACAATTTCATCGATTTAAAAGGACGATTTTTACACCACTTTCTTACATTTTTTGTAGTCATGATCTTAAAAAATAGATCCTTATGCCTAACGTATAGCTTCTAACTTCAGCTTCTTGGATACTAAGTGATTTTTTTTGTATACTGTAGCTGACCTACAGTCTTTTTTTTCCAGATTCTTTTTCGCAGACATTGCATCAATTGAATAATGGAAAACAGAAGTTTAGTAGGTGAATATTGTTTTAAAAACATATTTGAGATACATAAAGAAATTTCCAAAACTATACATTTTGTAAAAATCTGTTAAGAAACATGAAAGATTAAGAAAATTTTAGCGAAGAGTGTAAAAATTGACACTCAAGGATTGATAAGAGATTTTTTTTTGTCTGAACTTTCAGGGTTAGTCCATAAGAAAAGTAATTATGCAAAATTAAAGATTTTAAGAATTCATAAAGGGTCCAGAAGAAATTCTTTTATTTGGATACACCTGACATAAACTGCAAACCGCCGATCTTCCAATAGTATCACATTGACACCAAAGAGCGGATGAGGGTTAATGTAAGGTTGCCAGATTGCCCAGTTTTATCCGGGTTTGCCCGGATATTTAATACTAAATTTAAGAATTTCACCAATTTCATAACAAAATGCCTGGATTTTACCCGGATTTATTCACTTTCTTCGGCAAAATTATCCAACAAAAATCAACAAACATCTCCAAAACGAAATTTTTTGAGCAAGTTTTATAAAAATAATCATGAAAGGTTTTTTGGAAGCCTAAAATACGGTTCAAAATCTATCGATATGTTTTGATGAAAAAACTATTTTTTTTTTTCTTTATTTTTTGTTGAGGAACTTATGAGTTTTGATAAAATTTGCCCGGATATTGCCCGGATTCATGATCGTCAATTTGAAATCGAATGCTCGGATTTTGCCAGGTTTTTATATAAAAATTGCTCGGTTTGTCCGGTCCGGATACGTGCTGAAAAAATTCTGGCAATCTTAGGTTAATACAAGTCAGGGCCGTAGGAAGAACCGGCTCATGGGGGGTTTGGTAGCAAAATTTTTCCCATTACATTTTTGCTTTAACAATGCATAGGGGAGATTAGTGCATAAAGAGCACCCGGGGCATAATAAGCACTCCACTTTTCTACAAAAGTACATATTTTCATAAATAATCTTTCATGAGGATTAGTTGCGTACTTCCAATAGTATTAATTTACCAGCAAAAAAATCTCCTTATCATTTTTACAGAAATATTCTAGAACAACCAACTCGGTTCTCAAGTAACTAAAATATTATAATTTTTAGGCACTGGAAAATAAGCTTTTATGATCGTTAAATCATCTTAATCTATAATGTACGCACTGCAACATGATGAACACACTGTTACTCAATTTTCACCATCATTAAATTTTTGGGTTTTCACTATAATCAATTTTAAAACACCTTTTTACTTTAAATAGTTGATTCGGGGCGAACAGAGCACAATTATTCGGAGCACGATGAGCGTTTTCTGCCATAGCATCTAGCAGCGAATTCAACTCGATGTAGTCAACTGAATGATAGAGCTACGCCTCACCGTTTAGTGTAAAATGCATCGATCATGAGTGGTAAATGAAGAAAAATCACCTCGAACAGGTATCGAACTCGAGCCTACTGATTACCTCTCCGACATCTAACCAATAGGCCAAATCGTCAGACGAAACAAGTCAAGCTGTAGCTCTATTATTCAGTTGACTTCATCGAGTGAAATTCGCTGCTAGATTCCACGGCAGAAAACGCTCATCGTGCCCCGTTTAATGTTGCTTATACTACCCCAGTGTTGGTTCTCATTATGCCCCTACAGTGACTGATTTTCAGCTTTCGGAAAAATTTTTAAAATACATATTTAAACGTTTTTATCCAGCTTTTCAAGAATAATCCAGTTAGAAAATAGACTTTTCTAGTGTCGCGACAACGACGTCAGTCACATATTATAGCTGTTTTCTATGGTTAAATAAGCGTCTTCCTTATGGTGGCCATTATGCCCTTATCTCCCCTACATAACAAATAGTAAAAAAAAATTAAAGGTTCTCTACAGTTATTCAGGTTTGAGTTATTTAACATTATTCAGTATATATTGATAGTTCTACACGAACACCACCTTAGCAGAAGGCCTCAGCCCTAACCTCAAACCATGGGTGAACAAAATCGTTTTTGAGAAGGGCGCACGCGATTTTTCGGTACTAATATCGATTAATTCGCCCTGTGGAAAAGCGATACACAGATGCTCGTGTTGATTTTTTTTTTTGACTGTTCAGGGTTGCCAAGTGCATTGATATTTGGAAATGATTATATTTTTAAATTGCATTTTTGTTGAAAGCCTTTTCATGAGTATTGAGAATTTGCAACTTTCCCGTAGATTTCGATTCGAATGTGAAATTTAACGCATAATTTATCTGAACGAATCAACAACTGTTTGTATCGCACACTTAAACGATGCAGCGAATTATGTGGATATGTTAAAATAATAAGAGCATGTAGGCGATTTTTTTGAAAGTCAACATAGACGAGGCTTTCATTAATTTACATGTTTGTAACAGTGAATGATTTTGCATTCGTTTAGAAGTTAGAAACAACTTTTTTAAATCTACGCAGCAGTACATGAAAATATATTTCAGATTTTTTGAATTCACCTTGAAAATTCATTAGCAAAAGATGGCTTACCTTCATCCATTGAGGGACGTCTCGTTATGAATTCAAATGTTTAGTTGTTGATAGTTGAAAAATTAAATCAATTCAGAAAGATTATAATTATTTTAAGACAAGCAAATACTGATTTTAGTAACGCATCAAGCATCACTGGTAAGGCCGCCAGCAAATCAAAATTTGAGATTATGGATGAGGGCAATTTTTCGCCAATACTATCGCCTGTATATACCCTATAGTAAGGTTTTTTTTCTGACTTTCGAAAATAGTTTTAGCAGTCAAGAATTTTGAAAACATAAATAAGAGATTTGAAGATTTCATTATAAGCAAAACTTTTTATACTGGTAAGTTATCGGTTAATTATTATCAACTATTGAGAAATAAAAGTAAGAGATTAAGTTTGCTGGTCAAATCAGATTTGTTTTCTACTCTTGTATTAAAGATTTTAGTTTGAAGCTTTGTTTACGAAGAATCTGTAATGTAAATAATGTTAAACAAAAAACCAGTAAAATATGTTTTAAGTTAGGGTTGCCATCCGTCCCGCAAAAGCGGGACATGTCCCGCTTTTTTGTTGAATGTCCCGCCGTCCCGCTTTTTCCTCGAAATGTCCCGCTTTTTTTCTTGAAAAACTTTCACAAAGTTTACTGACTTAAACTGCAAAAAATCGAACTTTATTCTCAATTTGAATTCATTGGTTCAACATAGAAAATCTTTCAAATATGTCCTTCAGTCATTGCAGCTTCATTAAACGAGCTGAAAGGTTTTTACTTAAAAACACTTGAACATTTTCAAATAAGAAGATCTTAAGAAGCTATCTTTATTCCTACTTTTATCTCTATGGAGATTTTGTCATTTTATAAAATAATTACTTTATATCTCATTTGAATGTTGATCAATCTTATTCTCTTTTGTATGAGAATTAATCATTTAAAAAAAATTATTGATCAAAATAGCAATTTTTCATGAAAAAGAGCTTATTTAAAAGGCTTATAATTCATATATGACTTCAAAAACCTTCATGAAACTTTCACAGTTTTCCTTAAAAAATTTTTGCTCAAATTCATTTCCACGAAGTTATTGTTGTTTTTTTTGCTGAGTAATTAAGGACATTTCACATAAAATAAGTATTGTTTCAGGCTATCAAACCTGCGATTTCTTATTTTTTGGAATTTTAAATTCAAATTTTCCCACTGTGCAATGCTTTGTTAAGAACTTTGTGATGAAGAAAATATTGTTCAAATTGCTTCCAAATAACTATAGATCTTAATTTTTTCACCTAAATCTTTATTAAATTGCCTTATACACCGCATTTTTTGACTCACTTGTTCAAAGTATGTAAATAGGAAAGTTTTCTTGAGTTTTTTAAATTTTTACGCTATATCAAATCCTCCGTTTACAAGTAGTTAATTCGCGAGAACTGTGGAAAATAACCGTGCTTATTGCAAAAAAAAAACGTTCAAATAGAAGTAATATAAGAAACAATGAGCAAAATCAATTCACGTTGAACATAAATCCTTACGGTGCTCTCAATGAACAACTTAGGCTGATAGTAAACGTATAAGTTTGGCTAAAAAATCAAGGTTTTCTTTCAAGAGTTTTTCAATGTCCTGATTTTATCGGCTGTGTCCCGCTTTTTTCGCGAAATGTCCCGCTTTTTTTCGTGAAATGTCCCGCTTTTTTCTAAAAGTATCTGGCAAGCCTATTTTAAGTTGACTTTTATCTGAAAATAGAATACAGGTTCTTTGAACACAAAAAGTAATAAATATTAATTTGATTTGTGTTCCAAACTGACTCTGATTGAATATAAAATTTTAATTTTGAATCCAGTATCGAAACTATGTAACTGCGATCGCTTGTAATTTGAAACCTTATGAAATTCTCACATAGATGTTTTAATCTTGATTATAAAACTTGACTTCAAGCTGAATTTGAATTTTCAATTTTGATACCGATTCTCAGTACTGCCTTTTAAACCTGAGTTCGAAATATGTATTCCGAATTCTAAACGATTTTTAAATCGAAGTTCCAGATAATTCTTGCGAATTATGAACCAATAAGTGAAATTTGGATCAAAGTTCCAACCAGAAATAACTGGTTGAAAAGAAAATATTCAAAATTACAAACCATTTTGAAGATTTGAAATTTGAACTTTTAATTCTGATGCAGAATTGGAACTAAAGAATGTTTCATAATGGTGATCCAGAATTGTAAAATCTGAAACAGTTTCATCATCCACATTTTTATTTGAATTCTAAATTTTTGGCTTTCAATGTGAATTTATTCGAAATTCAACTTGAGAATCTGAATGAAAATTTTGGCTGATGAAACTGTTTCAGGTTTTACACTTCTGGATCACCATTATGAAACTTTCTTTAGTTCCAATTCTGCATTAGAATTAAAAAAAAAAATTTTAAATATTCATAATGGTTTTTTTTTTTTTATTTTGAATATGTTCTTTTCATCATCCAAAATGATGAGTATCTAATATAGAAGTTTGAAATGCAAAACCAAGATTCGAATGATGATTTTTTCCCAATTTGGATCATCCAAACTGAACTTCAGTAAAAAAAACTGAAGACAGAATCCGAATTCTTAACACAGACATCAAATTTTAATGTAAATAAGCAAGTTTGGAACCATAAAATCCGGAATTATTCTAACCTAACTTAGGTTACCTAAGCTTTCCAAATATTTCCGCAATTATCCGGGCCGTGCAAATCAGGGGCCAATATCAAAGTTATTAGATTAAAATAATGAAGAAAAACAATTGACTTATGTTTAACGAAAAACACCAATCGATTTTGAATCACATTTAAAAAAATAATCCACATTATTTTTGATGAAATGAATTTTAAAAAAAAATTAAGACTAGAGTACATTGTTTTAAAACCTCAATTTCAATTTTTGTTTGATTCAGCAAGTAATATGCAAAAACTCGGGCAAAATCTGGGCGATTTGACATGCTTATTGGAATTCTATATTCCGGACTGAATTTCAATCTACAAGTTTAACATTTTTCGAAAAACTGTAGTAGAATTATGGACCCTGGATCAGATTTCGAGGTTTAGGCTTTGGTTCTGAGTCAAGATTGTTACACTTGACGAATCATTTTATTCGTTCATCAAAATTTAATTAGGAATTTGTAATTTTGAATTTAGAGAAAAACATTTTACATGGCATTTTTGGACCGTCATGGGGGGGGGGGGTTCTAACTACCAACCCCCTCCCTTCGGCCATGATGCAAGTTAAGTGCAGCGGTTGTAATAAATTTGATTCAAATAGGACTTATTATCCATAGCTTTTACGCTAACCTAGTAAGGTCGCAAGGAACGTCACTGACAAATGTTGGGCCCATAGATTTCAGTTCATCTTCAGCAGAAAAACTTAAAAAACATGTAAGAAATTACAATCTAAGGAAAACGTGTATCATTACGATATATCATGCAGAAAAATTAAGGAAGAGAAATCAAAAAAAAAATTCCACGCTGTCGTGCCGTATTTGGAATCTATTGCCTTTTCCCATCATTTCGCTCGCCAAACTAGTTGAAAATATGTTTGATATTTTTCTTTCAGCTTGGACGTGAATCAAGGCACCGGACGTGCCAGCATCGGAGGGTACCAGTTCCCTTACAACGGATTCCTCAGCAAACCGATAGGTTATCGTACCAGTAGCTACCAGGATAGCTACAAATCCCCAAAGTATATCGTCTATCCCAGCAATTATCAATCGGTAGACGATGGCTCAATGCAGAAGAAAAATAGTAAACAGCTTCATTATTGCTAAGTATCATAGTTTTGAACATTTCAACTGACTTTCATCATTTCACAGATATGGCCATGGATCGATTTGCCCCTGGAGAGGCCTATGGTGGAACCGTTTACAAAATATTGAAAGCCAAACAAAAAGGATATCAGTATCCAAAACCCAGTGGTACGTCAAATATTTGTTGTTAATTTTGGAAAACCAAAAAATATTTATTGTCTACCACAGGTCCGGCTTTGGACGATAGCGCGCCGAGCTCCGCAAATGCTCCCTCGATGCCTTCGGCTCCAGCAGCAACTACAGTGCAAGCACTTCCACCTCCAATTACACCGCCACAGCTTCCTCCAATCATTGTAGCTCCGACGCCTGTTCCAACCCTAAAAGCAGCAGATGTCAGCAATTCAGCAGCTCCCGTAAGCAGTTACCTGCCACCCTCACTGACCGAGCTACACAAATTCCCACCAAATAGCGACCTCAGTTGGAACTCCGATATGGATGCACCCAGCTACAGTAGCATGCTCAGTAGCTATCTGGGACCTGAGCCTCCAAACGGCACCTCCGCGGAAAATGACGATATGGTTGGTACGATTGCCGTTGGACCTGGACATCCTCAGTATCTGCCTCCGAACACAAACTATCTCCCTCCGCAGATGATGGACACCGCACCCAAAGCCATGCCCCAAATGGACTCGATGCCTCAAATGGCTCCAATGTCAGCGATGGCTCCGATGGCCCCAATGGACCCGATTCCACCGGAAATGTTCCAGTTTAACGGCTACCACGACTATCCACCGGAATATTGGTTCGATCCACATCATGATGAAACTACCACTACAACAACAACCGCAGCCCCGGCACCGGTTAACGTTGGAAGCCCCCGAGTCAAGAACTACAGCTACTACTACATCAGTCGAACGCTGTGGTACGTTCCACTGTACTTCACCCTATACTTCTGTTTCTACGTGCTGATTTTAATCCTCCGATCGATTGCCAGACACAAGGTATAAATTTCCTAAAGTTTTTTGTGAATTTTGTTATTAATAACACCTTTCAACTCCCCAGGTCAACATTCCCAATCAATGGGTAGGATCGCGATCCTTCGACACGATGCCTAGGTGGAACAATGAACAGGTGATGCACAAAACCAATGTGATGACCAGCTTCGTGATGCGACAGATTGAAGATTTCGCACAAAAGTACTATAACCCAGAGAAGGAGGAATAGCTGTCGATCGTCGTGACGTTAGGTTAAGACTAGAACCAATTATTGCTCATTAGACATTGCTTCAACGTCAAAATCAGCCGAATCAGGTCGTGTTGAAGAATGTTTACTGAACAATGAACGCCTGAAACTGTTATCGAAATGTCGAATAAATTCTATGTTTAGCGAATGTTTTTTGAATGAGATTTTTGTAATAATTTGAAACTAAATGACCTCCACACCCAAAACTTCAAGCACCACGTCTCAAGCTCAGGAAAGTAAATCGAGTAGAACTGATAATGATAACTGGTTTATTAACTATTGTTTATATAACTATTGTTTAACACGTTCGTCGCCACGGGACCCACATTCGTGTGACGGGTGTATTTCATGGGCGCCCCGTCACATCGAAAAGCGTGTGATGCTCTCTTACTTGAGTTAATCGCTTAGCTTCGCCAAACGTTTCAAATATTGGAGTTCTCCCTCTTTGCTTTCTCTCTCCGAGAATTACTTTCGGCTCGGCTAGTAAAACTAACCAAAATGGGACCCATAAACGGATGACGGCTCTCTTACGCAAGATAGCCGCTCAGTTTTTCCACGCATTGTAAATCTGGAGCTCTCTCGCTCTCCTTTCACGCTCCGAGATTCCATTTGGGCGACGAACGTGTTAACACCACAGAGAACCAGAGAACGGGCCCCGAACAAATATGTGTCGAATCCGTGTGTAAGAATTTGAATCGTCGGCCATTTTAAAACCGTTAAAATTGGCCTAAAAACAGCACCATCTAGTGGCTCTTAGCTAAGTGACTCAGCTGTTGTTATTGATTTTTTTTGTCAACAGTTGAGAACACTCAGAACATAAATAACCCAAAATTTACTTCCAGGTCGCACCAAAACAGAATCCAGCTAGTTTTCTTTTTTTTTTGGGTGTAGAAAAAGCAACATAATGAAATTTGCAGAAGGAAGTATATGCCCTTTTAACAAAATCTTTTTCTTTTGGCAATGTTGCCTCATTTGGTACTCGTTTTGTATTGAGCCACTGATTTTGTTTGAGAAAAAAGCAAACATTATTTAGTTGTTTGAAGAGAAAGTTCATATAAGATTTTAATTATGTGACTGTTTTAATATGAATTATAATTTCAAAAATAGTTCAGACAACATTTGCCGCAGGATTTCTGTATGATGTGCTAATTTATGATACCCCTCTAATGGATAACCTCTACTTTTTGTTTAGGATCAGATTTTTTTAATCAAATTTCACTCATAACGAAACATTTCAAATCTAATTAATCGAAAGTATCACCACCCATCTTCGTTCGAACATTGCGAAATTCAAACATGCAAACATCGCGTCATTTCTGCCAGGATAGGACTTCAGTACCTACTTCCGAAAATATTCGAAAATTGGAATAGATTCTTAATATAGAATTTGGCCTCTTTGACAAAGCAAAGTAATTTTTACACACGGTTGGGGCTCCAGCCCGAACTCTGGTTCTCTGTGTTAACACTTAGCGATAAATATGAGAACGCAATGGCTTCTCAACCGTTTCTAATGACGATCAAGATAACTCGCTTTAAATTATTTTCTCTCAGTCAGTTTTAGTTCTGAGAATATTCTCCTACAGAACAGGAAGCGAGCAAGAGAGATTTCTTTTTTTCCATCTATTGGCGTCAGGGTTGCCCATTTTTTTCATAAATCACTGGGGAACTGGTGAAATAAATCAGACTTAATCAGGCTACTTCAAAGTAACGGAAATTTCGCTGAATGTGATGACCTTTTTTTAGTCGTTGCTCCACATTTTCACTTTTTCACTTCAGGCAATCAGGCATATTTTCAAAAATAAGGGAAATTCAAAGGCTTATCAGGTTGTCCGCCTGAGCCTCGAAAAATCCGGCAAATCCTGAAAATTCAGACACATTGGCATCTCTAATTGGCTTCCATCCTGACTCTCCGCTCTCACCCAGTAAGCGCGTCCTCTCAAAAATCGACAGAGCATGCAAAAAATTGAGAGTTGAGTCACCGAACTTAGAATAAAACGACTACCCAGTGAACATGAATCGACAGAGGTAACTCAAATCGACAGAGGGATCGTATCCATCTCTCTAACGCTGCATCATCTAATCGGCAGAGAGGAACACACCACACGCGTGCCATGGGTGAGTGTCACGAAATAATCTAAGACATGCCCTCCAGAGAAACACACGAACACAATCCGAATCGTGTTTGTATGTTTCCCTTCGAGACGCGTGTTTGCCTGCCTGAGAAGTCGACTGCTACGACTGCACCGTACGAGTGTACGATTCAAACTGATTTCGCATGTACGCATTCGTATTCGTTGCCTCTAAGTATCTCGGCAGGACAAACCGAATGAGAATATTTGCGTTCTTTGGAGTGTCGCCGAAATTAACCGTTTTATTCTAAGTTCGGTGACTCAACTCTCAATTATTTGCATGCTCTGTCGGTTTTTGAGAGGACGCGCTTACTGGGTAATTTCGGCGACACTCCAAAGAACGCAAGTATTCTCATTCGGTTTGTCCTGCCGAGATACTTAAAGCAACAAATACGAATGCGTACATGCGAAATCAGTTTGAATCGTACACTCGTACGGTGCAGTCGTAGCAGTCGACTTCTCAGGCAGGCAAACACGCGTCTCGAAGGGAAACATACAAACACGATTCGGATTGTGTTCGTGTGTTTCTCTGGAGGGCGTGTCTTAGATTATTTCGTGGCACTCACCCATGCCATGCGTATGGTGTGCAGGCTTGTAAGTGGTCACCATCGTTTGAATTTTTCCGGAGACAACCACCACACATCGTTCGTGACAATCGTGGAGAGCGCAATCGTTTGATCGGAGAGCAAAAAAATGTCAAACGAAATTTTGATCTTTTTTTGTGGTTAGTCGTTTTACTGTCATCCCTCTTGCGTAGATAATCGAGATAATCATTCCACATTGTTCGACCAATACATCCAAACATCACCCGGCGCTGCAGAGTGACGAATTTTTTTTCAACAGGAGGGAGTGAATAGAAAAGATTGCATTTGCTTATTGAGTCTGTAAGTTCTGCTGCGTGAAAGAGATAGGCGATGTCGTAAACTGTCGGGAATGATGGTCGTTTGACCATCAAATTATCCCTCTCGTGTACCAAGGCACGAAATTTCGTTCGAAAATCACACAAAGAAGAATGAATGTCGTTTCGTTTGATGGTAGTCGACTGTTCGGCAAGTTTTCGGTCGCATTCGTTTGATGGCACGAACAATGATACTGATAAAAGCAGGCTGTGCGACTGTCAGAGAAAATGTCGATGGTTTACAAGTCTGGGTGTGTTCCTCTCTGCCGATTAGATGATGCAAAATCGTTAGAGAGATCGATACGATCCCTCTGTTGATTTGAGTTATCTCTCTGTCGATTCATGTTTACTGGGTAGCTTCATGCGAAGTAGTGAGATATTTTCTCTCGTTCGTGAGCAAGAATTTATCCTCAACGTTTAAAGAGTCAATAAATTTGAATCGGAATGCACAACTTATCTAGAGCAAAATTGCAGTTGATAACTGCTGGTTTAGAGTGCTTGCGTATAAAAATAGCTCTCACGGATGTTTTGATCGTAAAATTCTATCGGAGGACAACGATTTTTGGATTCTATGCTCAAGCTCGGCATCGGAATTACTAAATTAATGAAAGCCATCACAAATTCACAGAATCTTCTAGAAGTTTGATAGTAGCATGTAGAGTAAGTGCTAACTCAAAAAAAAAACAATGATATGAACTGTCAAAATTGTTTATGTAAGATGAATTTTTAAAAAATGATTGGGAAGTTGACGTAATTTGGCACATTTTCGCGATTTTCAAAATCCGAAACACAGAATTTTTTATGAATTTTTCAAGGTAGCTGTTTTTCAAACCTTTTGTCAATTTTCAACTCGGTATCGAATTTTAAATACGGCAAATGCGCCAACATTGCTGTTTCAAGATAAACGCGTTCAAAGTTTGACAGCTCCATAAGCTCCCAGCAAAAATATTATTTCGTTTCCTTTATTTTCCGAAAACCAAATATTCTTTAAATAAATTTATACCATCGAAATGAAGGTCTTCGAACGTATTCACCCAGTTGATAACTCAGTTTGTTTACATTCGGCGCATTCGCCCTTTTAAAAATTTGCTACCGAATTTTTCAGATTAGATTTTCTTGCACTTAAATTCAACTTTGCACTGGATTTTGAGTATATTAACGCAAGATTTCCGCAATAAATTTATATTTACCAGGAAGATGATTTTCTATCAAATCTAGTGCTGGTATGATATTAGCGCTGCAATACTTCACACATATTTGATTATTAAACTATATTATATTAAACTAAAAGTAAATCCAAAGAATTAACGCGAACGATTGCGTTTTTGTCTGTTTTTGCTCATCCGCCGGTATTGAAATTATACAAAGTTTGCGTGTTTGGAGCAGATAGAAAAGAGTGTAGACAACGTTCAACGCCAAAATACTCAACTTTTGCGACATACCCTATGATTTGGTCGTTTTGGCCGCCAATTTCCACCCACTTTAAAATGAATAAGCAGCTGTTAGCGATAGTTTGCGCTGATTTGTGAATATTCAGAAAGTATGTCAATAACATTTCTGTTAAATACAAATTTTTTGCGGAACTTTGCGTTCATATACTCAAAATCTAGTACAAAGTTGAATTAAAATCTTAAAAAACCTGAGAAATGGCATATTGACAAAAGGTTCGGAAAACAGTTAAATTTGAAAATTGTCCAGAACTTCTGTTTTGTTTATTGACAATCTGAAGATGCAAAAACGTGTCGAATTTCGTCTATTTTTCAAAGTTTATCTGGTGTGACTTAATCAATTTTGACGGTTCGTTGATTGAAAAATTTGGTTTTCTCACTACAGCTTTCTTGGACACTGAGTGAAATTTTTACCATTCCGTAGCTGATCTATAGCCTTTTTTCGAAGCATTTTTTTCGAATTTTTTTTTCGTAGAGTTTGAAAAACTGAAGGTGAATTTGGTTATCTGAGAAACCTATTTGAGTTAAATTACGAGGTTTTCAAAACTATAAACTTTGCAAAAATCGGTTGGGAAACATGAGAGATATAGTGTCGTGATCTACCGAAATGAATCTAAGACTCTTTCCTTTCGATTGGCAGAAATGAAAACTTCTGAAGCAATCTAGACTTTCACGGGTTTACTTTTCCCGATGTTGCCGATGCAAAAATAGTTTCACGAATGATCTGGGTGCGCTCTTCTTATATCGTCAAATACCCGAGCGTCAGAGAAATGGGCGTAGCAAAATCGATGGGTTTTTTTATCTCTGGATTAAAAGTGATATAGGAGTAGACTTTTCGTTCAGAACCTTTTCTGCTTTAAATGCATATGGATGATCTATTATAGCTACTTTCTATTGATTTGTTTGTCTTCTACTTTTTCGTCTATATACTCTACATATTGGATATACTCAGTAGTGTCAAATTGAAATTTCTTGGAAGGATGAGGGATACTCAACTGTGGTCCTCATTTTCTCATGAAAGTAGAAAACTCAGTTCCTTTCGTACAATGAAAAACACTTAATTGTAAGTTACAATAGCACCACTACCATAGTGGTCCGTTTATTTTCAAATTGTTATAGTTTGACGAAGGTAGTTTGTACAATTTTATGGCTAAATTTGCTTATTGATACTGACAAAAAACATGCTTAATGCACAGTTTAGCATAAACATTTCCCCTAAAGGTTATCACTGGGATTAATGAGCTGAAGTAACGGTAACCCCACCATATCCGGCATCGCCAGTTGCACTTGTTCCCCATCTTTTCCGGATTCCCTCAGGGTACGTTGCCGCCGATTTTCCTCAGAACCACCGTCTAGTTGCTTGTTTTTGATACCTTTCTTGGAAAGCATATTCAGAGGGGGTGGTTCGCTGTGGAAATAAGCTGTCACTAACCGGACGCCACGTGGCAGTACCAGCTCGTCCCCGATGGATGCAGCTGCAGTCGAATCGGAGGGGGTCAGTGGCGTAGCTATTACTGTGGCTACGGTTCCTTTTTGATGCTGATGAACTGGCGAAACCGTGAGTGGGGGAGGAGGCGGAGCCGTTTGGGAAGGGGCAGCTACCAATGTTGGTAATTCCTGGAGCAGAGCACTTGTTGCGGTAGTTGACGTGCCCTGTTGGACGTCATCGGGCGTGGGTGATGCCGATTGATGTGGTCTACGGAAGAGAAAAATAAACGATGTAACACAATGGAACTAGTGCAGTGGAAATTCGCGAACGAAAGGATTGCATGAAGTAAAATTCGTAACACAAGTATCTCATTGAAATGCAATTAAAACCAGTCAAAAAAATCAAAACTGTTGAAGAATTAATCAACAAAATCATTTTTTTGAGAGCAGAACACATATTTTGAGTAGCGTTTAAATTGCAGTGGGAAGCTGACGCTTAAGAGAAAAGTTTGAAGAAAAATATAATAGTTCAGGGTAGGCAGCGTAGATTGGTAAGCGAACATGAGACTTAAGTTTGACACAAACTGCACGGTGAAAAAAGTTTAGTTTTATCAATTATATTTCGCCTATATTCAATCATATTGATGATTAATTCTCGACCGACTACCATCATGTCACCATCTACCGCCCAGTTAAGCGGTTTTTCAACTTCAAACATGTGTTATAAAAAAACTACGGCAGATTTTTATTCGCTTTCTTTTCCAATACATCTCAAAACTGCTCCACTTGAAATAAAAAATTTAGTGGAATGCGAAAAATGTACGCTTTTCAAAATAATTAACTAAACGTTGAGGTGTTCAACTGGCCCTATTACCGCCCACTCGACTTTTTCGGGTATCGATAATGTTTTCTTAAGGAAAAACTATCTAACAACACGGAAACTGTTCTTTTTAATATTGTCCATGTAACGAGCTGTCAAAACCATATTTTAGATCTTGAGAGAATACATTTTGTGAAATCTTTCCCGCAAATTTTGTACAAATTTTAACAAAGTGCGTTGACTGACAAAATGATGATTGCCGGCAAACAGCCTCAAGTAATCGGTTACTTTCAGCGATAAAACATCATTTTCTAACTTAATCAAACTAAATACTTCTTACAATTTACACTTTTGACACAATACATGCGTTAAAAACAAAGAAATTGTGCGTGACCGGTAATTAGGAACCCACACTTTTATTCATACACCAATTACCGCCCATCACTAAACGCTTCAAAAAAACAACAACTATTGAAAAAATCGAAAATTTTCCGATGCAAATCTATTCTACAAAAATCAAACTATCGTTTCAAGTCGATTGTAGGACAAATAGGTACTATTTAGTAAACAAAACCTCTTTTTTCCCTAGGAGCACAGTTATGCTTAGTTCGCTAACAGGCGACGAATTCAATAATTTGACCGGAAACGAAAAACCAAATATTTTATTTCTGGCTATAGTTAGCATAATAAAGTGATGATTTTTCAGTGAAATAGTCGAACAATGATGCCGACACAGAACACAGATCTTATTTTTGGAGAAAAAATTCCAGTTTTTTTCGAAATACACACAAAAGGGTCATTTTGGGCGGTAAATGGTGTCTGGGCGGCGAATGGTGACTTGATGGTATATTTATTAAATATTCAACTATTTTTATATTCTTCGCTTTATGAATTCAGTTATAATTATGACAGCTTCAACTACAATTATACGATTGATTCAACTATAAATAAAATAAATTTATCTGTATCTACTAATTGATGTTGAGCACTCAAATAAATATACTGTAGATTCAGCTATAGTGCTATGGTTAATTTATATTCATTTCGGTGTTATAAGTATAGTACATATCTCGCGTGAGCTTTCATTACGTCGAATGAAACAGAAACACCGAGCCGAGAAAAACGCTCCTGAAATTTGAAGAGCATTTTTCAAATCCTATTGTTATCCCTTCGCCGATAACCCTTAAAAAAATACGCAATATCCATGGAAACCAATTGCGTCAGACATTCCACATTATGAATTTATTTTTTTGCAATTTTTAGAGTTATTTTTTAATCATATAGAAACTTACGACTTATCCAAACATAAATCGTTCATACGTCTAAACACATTCGTCGTTTGGAGGGAATTTGTTTCATTCGTCTCATTTCTTTCGTCCTTTGATTCGTGCAACTTGCACTTACGCCCAAATGTTTCTAAAGCAAATACATGGGAAATTTTCAATTTTTTTGACGTAGTGGCTGTTTAATTAGTGAGTTATCTAGTGTAGCGGTAAATTGGTAAGTAAATGCATAATGAAAAGTGTGAATCGGGTGCGACCGGCCAAACCAGCTCGCTGCCCGCTGCTGCTGATCAGCTTTCTGTTGCCAATAAGCTGACTGCTGTTTATGTTTTGTTGCTGCTGGTCGGCTTTCTGCACTATTTAAGGGCATTCTAAAGCCTTGAGTATCGATTTAAGATCGCTTAAAAACAAGAATTATCACGAGAAATATACGAAAATTACAAGATTTTGCAACATAAATCGTTCATAAGGTTCATACGTCCAAAGGCATTCGTCGTTTGGGGTGGAAATTTGTCTCATTCGTCTGTTGTCTTTCGTCCTTTGATTCGTTCAACGTGCACTTATGCACTTATCGGTAAATTTTCAATTTTCTCGACATAGTAAATATTAAATTAATGAGTTATCGAGTTTAGCGGCAAATTTATTATTGGATGCGTAATGAAAGTGTGAATCGGGTGATTAGGTGATCGGTCAGTCTGCTGCTGTTAGGTATGTTGTCACTGCTGCTATTCGGTTTCTATTTCTCGCTGCATTATTTTTCAGCTTTCGAAAGCCTAGAGTATCGATTTAAGAACGCTTGAGAACAAGAATCAGAAATAATATTTATTGCCAGCCAGGTTGATATTCTGATTACCTCAACCTGTATACACTTGTTTGCTCATGGAATCTATAGCGAATGTGCTAGGTTTTTCTTCCTCTGCACATTCGCCGTTTGGAAGAAGGAACGTAAGCAACATTGAAATTGACAAGCAAGGTTTTATTACATTCGTCATTTTGAAAGTCATAAATTTTATACACTAAAAGGGTTTAAATTTATTGTTTTATCAATCATATAGGTAGATAATTTTATAATGAAGCTTTTCTAGTGAATATCTCAGTTTTTAATATTTTGTTTCATTCGACGTTATGAAAGCTCACTTGAGATATATTGTTTATTGTGAAGCACAAAAAAAATATGTTAGTAACGAATAATATGATAATGCTTTGTTCGAGTTAGTGGTCAGCAAATCAATTGTTTTGGCACTGTCCAGCCATTTTTTCTTCTCGATGAAGCAAAAAACGGTGCCACCAAACTAGATTGCCTTTTCAAAATTCCTTCAGCGACATCGTTTCCTCCGCTTGCAATTTACTTGCTGCCGCATCTGGCTAGAATTAACCTTTTTTGTTGTCCACTGTATTTATAGATCCATGCCTAAAATCAACCATACATTTTTAGATGAATCTATCATGTTTACAGTTGAATCAATTATACCATAACAGTCAAATATACCATATTTATAGTTGAATGTGGGAGGTCATCAAGGAATTTATTGTTGAACCTGTTATATTTATAGTTGAATACTTAAACCAATCATACAGTTGTAATAAAATCTATCATATTTACAGTTGAATCAATTATACCAATTCAGTTAAATCTACCATATTTATAGTTGAATGTGAAAGGTCAACCAGAAATGTTTAGTTGAATCTAACATTATAGTTGAATCTCTTATATTCATGGATGATTGCGTCATCAGTTTGTAGGTAAGTCATTCATATCTATAGTTGAATGCAAACAAAAATCAACTACGTTTTGATGATTTGTATAACCAACTGAAATAATTGGAACAACAGTCGACTTTTTCTCCATGCGTATACTCTTCTGGGAAGGTGATGCGAGTCAACGCACACTATTTCGCGATCGAGAGATTAAAAACATGAACAAAGGCTGCGTTGCGACCAGAGGAGGAGGAACCAGAGCGTCAGTGTGGTTCCCGCAATTAATCACTTTGCCAAACAATAGACCCAAAATAGGGTAACATTTTGATTGCCAAGCGCATCTTTTGATGTCATACTGCATATTAAGGATCAATTTTAACGAAGATTTAGCTGAAAACTCTGCATTTTTGCAAAACCTTAATTTATTATTGTTACCAAAGATTCCAAGCCGTAGAAATCGTTTTAAGGATTTAAAAGAAAAACTGCTTCTGGTTGAAATTGTTCCAATGAAGACGCCATTTTGCTCCTATGCGTCTTTCGCTCATTTCATTCTTCTTATTTCTGTGGGTGGCTAGTGAACGGTAGACAATGTGCAACTCGAGACCCCATACACCCAACCTTCGGGTAGTTGTCATATCACCTCTTGTCTGCAACTCCGATTCTCTACCTACCCGTGGTGCTAGCTGGGGTGCGAGCATCCTTAGCGAAGATCGGGTACCCAACCTCGGTGGATGCTTTGGTCGCATGCAGACTGAGTTAGGGGGCTTCGTACGCGTCTGTTCTCCATGTCAGGGGCGGCGTACGGAGTGCAACAACGTCCTGGTGGTGTTCGGGACCCAAAACAGCAACATCACGACGGTCCTCCTGCGAGATAGTGGGGTTAGCTGCGGGCCTTGCGAGCCTGTGACTACAAAAAAACATAAGCAACGAACGAACAACAAATTTCGGATGAAAATCGGCAAAGACCCACGCGACGAAAAGGGACTAGCGATTGGAAGCTTGGAACATGGAACTGCCGATCTCTAAATTTTGTGGGCAGTACCCACATGCTCTCCAACGAATTGAAAAGCCGCAAATTTGACATCGTAGCGCCGCAGGAGGTATGTTGGAAGGGCTCCACGGTACGAACGTACCCAGATGGTCGTGCCATCTACCAGAGCTGCGGCAACACACACGAGCTTGGAACAGCTTTTATAGTGATGGGAAAGATGCAAAAGTGCGTGATCGGGTGGTGGCCGATCAACTCACGAATGTGCCGGTTGAGAATCAAGGGCCGGTTCTTCAACATCAGCATCATCAACGTGCACAGCCCTCACCTCGGAAGTACCGGTGACGACAAAGACGAATTTTACGCGCAGCTGGAGCGTGAATACGACCGTTGCCCAAAACATGATATCAAGATCGTCATCGGGGATTTCAATGCTCAGGTCGGCCAGGAGGAGGAATTCAAACCGACAATTGGAAGGTTCAGTGCGCACCAGCTGACCAACGAAAACGGCCTCAGACTTATTGATTTCGCCGCCTCCAAACGAATGGCCGTACGTAGTACCTTTTTTCAGCACCGCCTCCCACACAAGTATACCTGGAGATCACCGTACCAAACGCAATCACAGATCGACCACGTTTTGATTGACAGCCGGCACTTCTCGGACATCATCGACGTCAGATCATGTCGAGGCGCCAACATCGAGTCAGACAATTATCTGGTGATGGTGAAGATGCGCCCAAAACTCTCCGTAGTGAACAATACACGCAACCGGCGCCCGCCTCGGTTAAATATCGCGCGACTGAAGCAACCTGAGGTAGCGGCAGACTACGCGCAATCGGTCGAAGCAGCGCTGCCGGTAGAGGGCGAGCTTGACGAAGTCCCTCTCGAGGACTGTTGGGTCAGGGCTCGGCATCGTCGAAAGGAAAGAATGAAATTGAAATTTCCCTTTATTCGTCTCACTCCAACCAATTTCAATTTCGAGCAGTTCACTTTCATTACTCGAATGAAAGTGAATCCTCGCATATTCACTGCTCGGGTGAAAGGAAGAAATTCAAAAGTTAGCAGAAGAGAATTTCAATGATGCTTGAAACTGCCCGCAATCAGTGTTATCAATTTCGACGTCAAACGAGACTTTCAATGCAGCAAAACAGGCAGCAAATTAGCATATGTACACACAGACACACCAGTCGCGTGGCAACAGATTTCTTGATGTGCCCCGTGCAATTGTTGGTATTTTTGTTGATGCGTCTACCGGCCGTGACGGTCTGGCACCTTGTGCGTCTTCAAGCAATTGTTGGTATTTTTTGTGGGTGCGTCCGGCCGTGTCGGCCCGGCACCGTGTGCATCTTCAAGCAATTGTTGGTGTCTTCCTTGGGCGCCAGCAAATTGTTGGTGTATATTGTTGATTTCCAGCCGGCATCAGCCGGCTTTGTTTTCGGAGGTATGCGAGTATACGCAATGAAACTTTCATTGAAAGGGATATGCTCGAATTTCGTTTTGAAATGAAATTGACGATTGCCAGTTTCGAACGAAGGAGACCGAGGTGAAAGCGGAGTGAAATTAGCTTTTGCCGAATGTGAAGAGAAGCTGGTGTGAGAGAGAATTGACAGTGAAGCTCTTTCGAATGACGCGTTTTGTGTTCATTTTTGAGTGACGATTGACGATTGAAAGTGAAATTGCCAGGGCCTGGTTGGGATACCATCAAAACAGCCATCAACAGTGCTGCGGAGTACGTCATCGGTTATGTGGAGCGATCTCGACGGAACGACTGGTTCGACGAGGAGTGTAGGAGGGTGATGGACGAAGAGAATGCCGCGCGGGCGGCAGTAGTGCAAAGAGGCACCCGTCGAAATGTGGAAAATCACCGACAGCGGAAGAGGCAGCGAGTCCGACTTTTCCAGGAGAAAAAGCGCCGCCTGGAGGAGGAGGAGCTCGAGGAGCTGGAGCAGCTGCATCATTCCCAAGAAACACGAAAGTTCTATCAGAGACTCAACGCATCCCGCAAAGGCTTCGTTCCGCAAGCCGAAATGTACCGGGATAAGTACGGGGGTATCCTGACGGACAATCGTGAGGTGATCAAAAGGTGGAAGCAGCACTTCCATGAACATCGCCGGCGTAGCCAACGACGAAGAGGAGCCACTCCCAACGATGAGTGAAGTTAAGGAAGCCATTTACCAGCTGAATAGAAACAAGTCGGCTGGGAAGGATGGCATCGCAGCTGAACTCATCAAAATGGGCCCGGACAGGTTGGCCGATTGCCTACACCGGTTGATAATCCGGATCTGGGACATAGAACAGCTACCGGAGGAGTGGAAGGAGAGGGTAATATGCCCCATCTACAAGAAGGGCGAAAAATTGGACTGTGAGAACTACCGAGCGATCACTGTCCTCAATGCCGCCTACAAAGTGTTGTCCCGAATCCTACTCCGCCGCCTAACGCCACAAGCAAACAGATTCGTGGGAAGTCATCAGGCCGGCTTCATGGAGGGACGGTCAACGACGGACCAGATATTCACATTACGGCAAATCCTCCAAAAATGCCGGGAACACCAAGTCCCTACGCACCATCTATTCATCGACTTCAAAGCCGCATACGACACGATCGACCGTAACGAGCTATGGAAAATCATGGACGAGAACGGCTTTTCCGGGAAGCTGATCAGACTGATCAAGGCGACGATGGATGGAACGCAGTGCTGTGTGCGGATTTCGGGTGAATTGTCGAGTTCATTCGAATCGCGCAGGGGGCTTCGACAAGGTGATGGTCTATCCTGCATGATGTTCAACGTGGCGCTAGAAGGTGTTATTCGACGAGCAGTGGGCGAAATGCGGGGCACGATTTTCAACAGATTCAGTCAACTTATCTGCTTTGCCGATGACATTGATATAGTCGGCAGATCATCTGCGGCGGTGGAGGAGATCTATCGCAAACTGAAACGCGAAGCAGGAAGGATTGGGTTGATGATTAATGCCATATTCGTTTTCATCCTGGTGGTGCACCGGTAGTGCACCAAGTGCTGTCAAAGCGTTTTTTTTATATGAAGATGACAGTAGTTGGTGCACAACCATCTTTCCACCAGATGAAAACGAATATGGCATAATACGTCCAAGACGAAGTACATGCTGGCCTGCGGATCCGAGACCGACCGAACCCGCTTGTCCAGTAATAACAAGGTCGCGATCGACGGCGACGAGCTGGAGATAGTCGAAGACTTTGTCTATCTCGGCATACTGGTGACCGCAGACAATGACACCAGCCGTGAGATCCGGAGGCGAATTATCAGCGGAAGTCGTGCCTACTATGGACTCCACAAGCAACTGCGGTCGAGAAGACTTAGTCCTCGCACGAAGTGTAACCTGTATATGACGCTCATTAGACCGATTGTTCTCTACGGGCACGAGACATGGATATTGCTCGAGGAGGACCTGCGTACACTCGGAGTATTCGAGCGACGAGTGTTTAGAACCATCTTTGGCGGCGTACAGGAGAACGGAGTGTGGAGGCGAAGGTTGAACCACGAGCTCGCGCGACTCTTCGGCGAACCCAGTATCCAGAAGGTGGTGAAAGCTGGCCGGATACGCTGGGCATGACATGTTTCGAGAATGCCGGACGACTGTCCTGCAAAACAGGTGTTCGCTACGAATCTGGTAGGAACAAAACGAACGGGGGCGCAACGAGCGAGGTGGTTAGACCAAGTGGAGCGTGATCTGGCGAACGTGGGATGCCCGAGAAATTGGAGAACGGTTGCTATGAACCGAGCGAATTTTAGGAATTATGTTAGTCAAGTTATGTCGTAAGACGGAAAATACTACGTAAATAAAAAATAAATAAATAAATAATGCACAGCCAGTATTCGAAATTTAATTTTGAATTGAAATGTAAATTTGATACTAAATACAACCGGTTGTATTGAAAGGAATAGCTGGTTTCAGCAATCTGGATTGCTGATTTTTCAGTAGAAAAAAAAATTGCTGTGTAAAGAAGACATATTATTAAAAACTAATGTTTTACAAAAAATACTCTCATTTTGATGAAGTAATATTGAAAAACTATGACAGTTAATTGGAATAGAAAACGTCAATTTTGAACGCACAAAAGTTGTTGGCCTAACGAAACGATGAATTTGAGTTTCATAAGAACTGCATTGGATAGCCAAGAGTCTCCTTAAAACTCTCTATAGTGATGAAATTTTTCTGAGACGCCGATTTATTTAGATTAAAGCTAAAAAAAAATACAGCGTTTCATAACGTAAAGATGGTCTCTGAGGGAGAGTGAGGCGCCTGATCTCTGGGGTGGATACATTCTTCAACTCTATTTCGTAGCTGCAATTTTTTCAAGGAACAAATGTTCGATAAAACTATGTCAAGTGGAGCAAGAAAACTTTGCTGTCAACTTGCAAAATTTTAATAAATAAAGGTTCAAAGTTAATAATATGCCTTTTTCATCATCTTCAAATGATAGCAAGAAGAAAAAAAAAAGAAAATATTCACTCCAATATGTCAACCGTTGGAAAGCCATTAGAACTTCATCATGCCATTTTTTCATAGCAATGGTTAATTCTCATTTTTATTAACAAAAAGTTGCCCAAAATGATACCAATGCAATTAGTTCTTATGATCCTTTGAGTTCACAAAGACATTGTTTTTTTTTTCAATATCCTTGAATTTGCTTCACTGAAGTGCTTTTGATGACCCTACGGGATGAAGTATTGCTCTAATTATTCGAGCATAGAAATTTGGAGCATCATGCCGTCAGAAACTGTAAAACAACGCAAACTGCCGAATTCTTCCAGAAAGATGATCAAAACAAGAAAAGCGGTCAGATTTAACGCAGAGCATAAAAAAAGAAATATTCCTTTTCGGTACAGGTTATATTCGAAGTTATCGGTACGTTTAAGGTTAAACACTGACCTGAGTAGCTCCTCCAGTTTCGGGATGTTATTTACCCATTTCTGACCCCCACCGGCTGCCTCCAAAGCCGCCAGCTCTTTCGGGTGGGCTTTCTTCTTATGACTGCGGCAGTTGGAACCGTTGGCAAAAGTTTTCTCGCAAAAGGGACACTGATAGGGTCGCAACCCGGTGTGCAGAATCAAATGATTCTTGAGTGCCTTGGATCGCTTATACTCATTACCGCAGTACTGGCACTTGAACCGTTTCTGGTCGGAATGAACTACCATGTGCATTTTGAGCGTTCGTTTCGTGTTCAGCTTGAGTCCGCAGTGCGGGCAAACGTACAAGGTATCGTTGTGAGTATCTTCATGAATCTGCGATTAAAATAACATTTGAATTGGGCAAGCATTATTTAAAAAAAAATGTATAAACAAACCTTCAGTCTGGCTAAATTTTTAAAACTTTTCGAACAACACGAACATTGAAAAGGTTGATCATCACTGTGGGTTAATTTATGTTCCTTCAGAGCTCCTTTGGTAACTAGAGCTTTTCCACACTCTTCACAAACGTAAAGTCGCTCCTTATTGTGTACCGCTTTTATGTGAGCATACACATTGACCAATTTACTAAACCTGGAAAACAAATTGATTAGATATCTGCAACTTTATTTGAAATTTGACTTATTATACTTTTTATCACAATATTCACACGGATGAATCAATTTTTGCTCATCCGGTAAATGTACGACTGCATGTAACTTAGCGCTTCTCTCTGTGGAGAATTTTTTGGGACAAATCTCACATCCGTACTTAAGTTCTTCAGAGTTTGTATGATCCGTTTGCATGTGATGTGAATAAAGAGATCGATTCTTAAAATGTTTATCACATGCTTTACAATAATGCAGTGTTTTGATCCTCGTTTTCGGTTTGGTTGGTTTCGTTTTCATTTGTTGTTTAACGGGATTAGAATCACTAATCGTTTTCTCGTTGGATAGCGATTCCTTTTCTAAAAATTCCTGACTAGCTTTTCCAGACTGATTGTACTCATCCGATTCGCCTTTTACCACCGAATGTGTGTCCTGTTCCGCCAACTGTTCCGAAGATAAATTGTCCAAGATTTCGTACTTCTCTTCGGGAGCCTCCTGACCTTCTAAAGTTCTTTTGAATGGGTTTACTGTCAATTCAGGGGGTTCTTTTTCTGAAATCAGACAAAACGACGATATTTAAAAATGGCTCAATGAGCAAATACAGTGACTTACTTATCTTTCGAACGTTGGTAACTTTTTCTATGGTCAATTCAACAAATTGCGGTGGTTCCGGCGTATCTGCCTCATTTTCGAGTATATCTTGATCCTCTTGATCCGAGGAAATTTCATGCAAAAAATTTTCTGCTGGTGCATATGATTCGTTTGGTTCTGGTAACTCGGAACCTACAGCAATCAGGGAGTCACTCAAAAATCGGAAACGGAGATCCAGAATATCGCTATTGAGCAGCTGTTGATTATTGTGCTCGCACAAGCTTAGTTCCTGCAGCAGCCTACCGGATTGCAATAAGCTCTCTCGAAAGTTTTCTAGCTTATTGACGAAATTATAGCAATCCTCACAAATGCAATTATTTATTGCTGGTAATTCCTGAAGCTGGAAGAAAATTGATATAATTTTGTACATACCATCCCAAACAGAAAAATATCTTACGGTGATTTGAAAGTGCCTCCGCACTATGTCGTTTAACTCCTCCAAGGACTCCAATTTGTAAACTGCACATTCGTTGGCACATAATCTACACCAATTCTTCCACGATTTTGGCATATTGTTCCTTAAATTTCAATAAACTAGCATAAAATTATGTTTTCATTTAAATTCCACCACCGTAGTAAATTACTGCCCGATTTCAAAACAACAACACTGCAACACAACAACAACAAAACACAAAAAAAGGCTGATTTCACCCGCCGAACGAGGGGTGATTCAAATTGAAACACGGTTGTTTTAAAAATAGGCACATTCGGTTTCATTTTGGAGACTTTTGTTTTCTTCGAAAGCAGCATATTTACAAAATAATATTGTAGTAGGTGTAGGATAGATATGAAGGTAATGGAAAATAGGTTAAAAAATATACGAAATTTCAAATAATATCAAATGTTTCTCAACACGTACTAATAAACGACGAACATGCGAACATAATGTGAGAATGATGGAAACTCGACTACTACCATTACAAAATATCTACGATGAAGCGCGATATCTTTAGACTATAAATACAACGGCACTTTTCCCACCTGGTCATTCTTAATTCGTGTATTGTAGTGTAAACATCACTTTAGAAAAGGAGCGGCGAGAAGACGGCATCTAGGCTCGGACAAGGGTCTGAAAGAGAAGGAAATTTCCGAACTGACATTTCAGTACCGCACTGACGTTTTGGTATCAAAATGCCATTGAAATCAAAGGGGAACTGACGTTCTGGTTCCAAAAAGTCGGTACGGTCCGTTTGTATGTGATTTGACAGTTGCTGCAGTCCTTTGGGCTCGGAAAACCCTCCACTCAGAAAAATACTATTATGCATGCCATAAGATTCTCTTATGAAGTGGCGCCATAAGAAAAATTAATGAAATTCATAAGATTGTCTTATGACGCGAATGAATTCTGAAGATGAACGCCTACTTCAATGAGAGGTTGTTGCTTTTCATAAGAGATTCTTATGGAAACAGTAAATCACTTTCTAATAAGAAAAATTCTAGATGTATCATGCTGAAAACATTCACTTTATTGTTTGGCAAATTTGTTTAAAATTAAATCATTCATGGTCACCATCAGCAGCGCATCAACAGACGGCTCCATCAAAGTTTGTTTTGCCGCATCTTAATCTTCGACCTTTCGTTTTTTGCCGATCAGCTTGCTGAATAGTAAACAAATAATGTTTTTTAGTTTACTAATATGTTAAACGTTCACACCCAAAACATCAAATCGAACTTACCATTCCGGAGATAACAATAACATTTAACATTGAAGGAAAACTATAATAACTATGAACCGGCGATTGCTTCGCACTGTTCAATGATGATAAAAAACTGATGCTACGAATGAATGTGTTCATTATTTTTTCACAATGCCGTTTCTTCTATTTTTCATAAGAACATCGTATGAAAATTGAAAGAATTTCATAAGACTCTTATGAAACATCATTTTACACTCTAAAAAGCGGTTCATAAGATGCATCTTATGAAAATTATAATAAGAATTTGCCTGAGTGTCACATTACGACAGAAGATACTACGCGTTCGGCTTTTTTTTTAAAATGAGGCACAAACCAATATATAAGGCTACTTCTGTCACACCACAGGTAAAACGAATTTTATTGAAAAATAAAAACATTATTGCATACAAGTACATTGCATGCAATCTTTTGTACAATTAGTTCCAATGTATTGAAAATTTGTTTTATTTTTTTGTTTTTGTCATTTTTTCCAATTCGGTCAGTTATTTCAAATTTGTCATTTTTGTCTATAATGTCAATTTTCAATTTTGTCAATTCTGGCAACTTTAGCATTTTTTAAATTTTGATGATTTTGTAAATTTTATAATTTTTTTTTCAATTTGGTCAATTTTGTAATTTTTGACATTTTTGTCATTTTTGTCATTTTTGTCATTTTTGTCATTTTTGTCATTTTTGTCATTTTTGTAATTTTTGTAATTTTTGTCAATTTTGTCATTTTTGTCATTTTTGTCATTTTTATCATTTTTATCATTTTTGTAATTTTTGTAATACAAATTTGTCATTTTTGTCATGTTTGTCATTTTTGTCATTTTTGTCATTTTTGTCTTTTTTGTCATTTTTGTCATTTTTGTCATTTTTGTCATTTTTGTCATTTTTGTCATTTTTGTCATTTTTGTCATTTTTGTCATTTTTGTCATTTTTGTCATTTTTGTCATTTTTGTCATTTTTGTCATTTTTGTCATTTTTGTCATTTTTGTCATTTTTGTCATTTTTGTCATTTTTGTCATTTTTGTCATTTTTGTCATTTTTGTCATTTTTGTCATTTTTGTCATTTTTGTCATTTTTGTCATTTTTGTCATTTTTTGTCATTATTGCCAATTTTGTGAATTTTGTTCATTTTGTCAAATGTATCAATTTTGTCCATTTTGTCAATTGTATCAATTTCGTCAATTTTATCAATTTTGTCAATTTTGACAATCTCATCAATTTAGTCAATTTTGTCATTTTTGTCATTTTTGCCATTTTTATCATATTTGTCATTTTTGTCGTTTTTGTCATTTTTGTCATTTTTGTCATTTTTGTCATTTTTGTCATTTTTGTCATTTTTGTCATTTTTGTCATTTTTGTCATTTTTGTCATTTTTTGTCATTTTTGTCATTTTTTGTCATTTTTGTCATTTTTGTCATTTTTGTCACTTTTGTCATTTTCGTCATTTTTGTCATTTTTGTCATTTTTGTCATTTTTGTCATTTTTGTCATTTTTGTCATTTTTATCATTTTTGTCATTTTTGTCATTTTTGTCATTTTTGTCATTTTTGTCATTTTTGTCATTTTTGTCATTTTTGTCATTTTTGTCATTTTTGTCATTTTTGTCATTTTTGTCATTTTTGTCATTTTTGTCATTTTTGTCATTTTAAACATTTTTATCATTTTGTCATTTTTGTCATTTTTGTCATTTTTGTCATTTTTGTCATTTTTGTCATTTTTGTCATTTTTGTCATTTTTGTCATTTTTGTCATTTTTGTCATTTTTGTCATTTTTGTCATTTTTGTCATTTTTGTCATTTTTGTCATTTTTGTCATTTTTGTCATTTTTGTCATTTTTGTCATTTTTGTCATTTTTGTCATTTTTGTCATTTTTGTCATTTTTGTCATTTTTGTCATTTTTGTCATTTTTGTCATTTTTGTCATTTTTGTCATTTTTGTCATTTTTGTCATTTTTGTCATTTTTGTCATTTTTGTCATTTTTGTCATTTTTGTCATTTTTGTCATTTTTGTCATTTTTGTCATTTTTGTCATTTTTGTCATTTTTGTCATTTTTGTCATTTTTGTCATTTTTGTCATTTTTGTCATTTTTGTCATTTTTGTCATTTTTGTCATTTTTGTCATTTTTGTCATTTTTGTCATTTTTGTCATTTTTGTCATTTTTGTCATTTTTGTCATTTTTGTCATTTTTGTCATTTTTGTCATTTTTGTCATTTTTGTCATTTTTGTCATTTTTGTCATTTTTGTCATTTTTGTCATTTTTGTCATTTTTGTCATTTTTGTCATTTTTGTCATTTTTGTCATTTTTGTCATTTTTGTCATTTTTGTCATTTTTGTCATTTTTGTCATTTTTGTCATTTTTGTCATTTTTGTCATTTTTGTCATTTTTGTCATTTTTGTCATTTTTGTCATTTTTGTCATTTTTGTCATTTTTTTCATTTTTGTCATTTTTGTCATTTTTGGTCATTTTTGTCAGTTTTGTCATTTTTGTTATTTTCGTCATTTTTGTCATTTATGTAATTTCGGTCATTTTTGTCATTTTTGTCATTTTTGTCATTTTTGTCATTTTTGTCATTTTTGTCATTTTTGTCATTTTTGTCATTTTTGTCATTTTTGTCATTTTTGTCATTTTTGTCATTTTTGTCATTTTTGTCATTTTTGTTATTTTTGTCATTTTTGTCATTTTTGTCATTTTTGTCATTTTTGTCATTTTTGTCATTTCTGTCATTTTTGTCATTTTTGTCATTTTTGTCATTTTTGTCATTTTTGTCATTTTTGTCATTTTTGTCATTTTTGTCATTTTTGTCATTTTTGTCATTTTTGTCATTTTTGTCATTTTTGTCATTTTTGTCATTTTTGTCATTTTTGTCATTTTTGTCATTTTTGTCATTTTTGTCATTTTTGTCATTTTTGTCATTTTTGTCATTTTTGTCATTTTTGTCATTTTTGTCATTTTTGTCATTTTTGTCATTTTTGTCATTTTTGTCATTTTTGTCATTTTTGTCATTTTTGTCATTTTTGTCATTTTTGTCATTTTTGTCATTTTTGTCATTTTTGTCATTTTTGTCATTTTTGTCATTTTTGTCATTTTTGTCATTTTTGTCATTTTTGTCATTTTTGTCATTTTTGTCATTTTTGTCATTTTTGTCATTTTTGTCATTTTTGTCAGTTTTGTCATTTTTGTCATTTTTGTCATTTTTGTCATTTTTGTCATTTTTGTCATTTTTGTCATTTTTGTCATTTTTGTCATTTTTGTCATTTTTGTCATTTTTGTCATTTTTGTCATTTTTGTCATTTTTGTCATTTTTGTCATTTTTGTCATTTTTGTCATTTTTGTCATTTTTGTCATTTTTGTCATTTTTGTCATTTTTGTAAGTTTTGTTATTTTTGTAAATTTTGTAATTTTTGTCATTTTTGCAATTTTTGTAATTTTTGTCATTTTTGTCATTTTTGTCATTTTTGTCATTTTTGTCATTTTTGTCATTTTTGTCATTTTTGTCATTTTGGTCATTTTTGTCATTTTTGTCATTTTTGTCATTTTTGTCATTTTTGTCATTTTTGTCATTTTTGTCATTTTTGTCATTTTTGTCATTTTTGTCATTTTTGTCATTTTTGTCATTTTTGTCATTTTTGTCATTTTTTGTCATTTTTGTCATTTTTGTCATTTTTATCATTTTTATCATTTTTTTAATTTTTGTAAAACAAATTTGTCATTTTTGTCATTTTTTGTCATTTTTGTCATTTTTGTCATTTTTGTCATTTTTGTCATTTTTGTCATTTTTGTCATTTTTGTCATTTTTGTCATTTTTGTCATTTTTGTCATTTTTGTCATTTTTGTCATTTTTGTCATTTTTGTCATTTTTGTCATTTTTGTCATTTTTGTCATTTTTGTCATTTTTGTCATTTTTGTCATTTTTGTCATTTTTGTCAATTTTGTCAGTTTTGTCATTTTTGTCATTTTTGTCATTTTTGTCATTTTTGTCATTTTTGTCATTTTTGTCATTTTTGTCATTTTTGTCATTTTTGTCATTTTTGTCATTTTTGTCATTTTTGTCATTTTTGTCATTTTTGTCATTTTTGTCATTTTTGACATTTTTGTCATTTTTGTCATTTTTGTCATTTTTGTCATTTTTGTCATATTTATCATTTTTGTAATTTTTGTAATTTTTGTAATTTTTGTAATTTTTGTAATTTTTGTCATTTTTGTCATTTTTGTATTTTTTGTAATTTTTGTCATTTTTGTAATTTTTGTCATTTTTGTAATTTTTGTTATTTTTGTAATCTTTATAATTTTTGTAATTTTTGTAATTTTTGTAATTTTTGTATTTTTTGTAATTTTTGTAATTTTTATAATTTTTGTAATTTTTGTAATTTTTGTAATTTTTGTAATTTTTGTAATTTTTGTAATTTTTGTAATTTTTGTAATTTTTGTAATTTTTGTAATTTTTGTAATTTTTGTAATTTTTGTAATTTTTGTAATTTTTGTAATTTTTGTAATTTTTGTAATTTTTGTAATTTTTGTTATTTTTTGTAATTTTTGTAATTTTTGTAATTTTTGTAATTTTTGTAATTTTTGTAATTTTTGTAACTTTTGTAATTTTTGTAATTTTTGTAATTTTTGTAATTTTTGTAATTTTTGTAATTTTTGTAATTTTTGTCATTTTTGTAATTTTTGTAATTTTTGTAATTTTTGTTATTTTTGTCATTTTTGTCATTTTTGTCATTTTTGTCATTTTTGTCATTTTTGTCATTTTTGTCATTTTTGTCATTTTTGTCATTTTTGTCATTTTTGTCATTTTTGTCATTTTGTCATTTTTGTCATTTTTGTCATTTTTGTCATTTTTGTAATTTTTGTCATTTTTGTAATTTTTGTCATTTTTGTAATTTTTGTAATTTTTGTAATTTTTGTCATTTTTGTAATTTTTGTAATTTTTGAAATTTTTGTAATTTTGTAATTTTTGTAATTTTTGTCATTTTTGTCATTTTTGTAATTTTTGTAATTTTTGTCATTTTCGTCATTTTTGTCATTTTTGTCATTTTTGTCATTTTTGTCATTTTTGTCATTTTTGTCATTTTTGTCATTTTTGTCATTTTTGTCATTTTTGTCATTTTTGTCATTTTTGTCATTTTTGTCATTTTTGTCATTTTTGTCATTTTTGTCATTTTTGTCATTTTTGTCATTTTTGTCATTTTTGTCATTTTTGTCATTTTTGTCATTTTTGTCATTTTTGTCATTTTTGTCATTTTTGTCATTTTTGTCATTTTTGTCATTTTTGTCATTTTTGTCATTTTTGTCATTTTTGTTATTTTTGTCATTTTGGTCATTTTGGTCATTATTGTCATGTTTATTGTTTTTGTCAATCATGATTTTAAAACATTTTTTTTTGCATTTTATAATGCCGCTTGAGTACACGTCGTTTATTTGTTTTATTTTATACGTTTCGTTTTTTTGGAATGTCTATCAACAAAGATGGATAAAATTTTCCCTTTTAAAAGACTCAATTGAAAAACAGCAATGTAAGTAGGTACTCAATAAAAAATTATTCTTTTTCGAATTTGATTATTATTTGATAATTGTTTTATAACAGTAGATATTTCGGTCATTTCGGATGTTTTGGACCTGGAAAAACTGTTGATGTATAATATATATTTAAGACTATTTATTCAGTAAAATCACTGTACAGTTGGGCTGAACTTTCGTAGAAATTGCAAACTTAATAACCTAAACATTGCAGATGTTAAAACATGATCTCATAGGAGAACTTTTTTTTCAATAAATAAATTTCGTATTATATTAAATGCTCTCCATAAATAAGTTACTCATAATTATATCCTAGTTGGAAATGCAGTCTAAATTGTAATGCTAGAGTGAATGGCTCTAACAGTTTTTTTTTATTTTTTTTTCCTGCCTCAACGACAGATTTGGTTATTTATGCTTAGGATCTTTCTGTGCCAGTGAAGAAACTCCTAAACTTGTTTTGTCTAGTAGAGGTCATTCAGCTAAAGGTACCTTCTAACTTACTCACTAACTATTTGTTTTGTCTAGCTTCCTTAATTTACAATACGGTGTGTGTATGCTCTATGTTGCTAAAACCGCAATACTTGAATCGGTTTCTACATTTTGCTATTCTTTGATCATTTTAAAACTTCAACGCTAAACGTTGGGAGCCAGGTGCGAAAATTATAGTTCTTTAGTTGTGTAGAGAACACATATTCAGCCTCATTGTACCATCGCTCGACCCGAATATCCCTTGATATTTAAATCGTCGAGGGACGATTTCTTCCCGCTACTCTGCATCCGTGAGGCCAGCCCACAGGTCTGAAATTAAAGATGGCGTGGATGTGTGATATGAAGGATCAGTTGTAATTTGTTTGTACTTACAATCAGGGTAGACAACGCCAACAAACCAGCTAAAAGTCCCGATATGATCACGAAATTCCGACATTGATCGGGAACTTCTTGATAACGAAGTCCATCGTATTGGCCCGGCATTACCACAGTGTACTCAATATTTTCGTTGAATTTGGTGAACTCGGTTGTGTTTTGCGTATTTGCCGTTCTCCGCAACCTATCGTGACCGATCATCGACAGCAGATTACTATAGGTTACGTCCCCAGCCGATCGTCGTCTTCTACCGAGTCCTAAAAAATACTTTGGGTTAGTGACTTTTCTAATAACTGCTTTCTCGAATATTAACCCTTCCGTTTAGTTGGTTCGTAAAGATCCAAACAGAAATCAGGTTGACAGTCCATAGCATCCATACAAGCCTTGATCTGTGAATGGATCCACAGGGTACTTCTCTCCTTCATCGAACTCAGCAGAAAAGCTTCAAAATCCAGAAACACCTCATTAGGTTTGTCCCGGTAACGAGCAGGTTGATGTGGGATGATCAAAGCAAAGTCCCGATTGCGACATCCTTCCCGCACCAGAGATACTGATCCTGGGGCATGGGGATCATCTGGGTCGGGCGAAACCGTCACTTCCAACAGTTTAACATACTTCCACACGCTTTGGGCACTGATGCGGGCTCGTAGCTGAAGTTTGGTCCCAATTGGAACGGCCTGATCTACCGGAACTTCGTTATTTGTCACGGCTGGCAAAGAGTTGGCCGAGGTGTTCTTCAGTCCCGCAATACGAGCTATCGGAGGTGCTTCCTTGTAGAGTGCCACCTCGTACTCCAATCGACCTGGCGTTTCTTCGACCACACCGGAAACTCTGGCGCCATGAGGGCTGAAATAAGGATTTAAAAATATTAAATAAGTTGTCTCAGGTATAGGTTTAAATAGCCAGATGAACTAACAAACTTCCTGCGAAACCGGCGGCCTTGTTTTGGATGACAGTTGGCTCCGGTGGCTTACACATGATGATCAATTCTTGATCGGACTGCATCACAACGGCCGGAAACTGTGGGAACCAAATGCGGACATGGACGAATCCCTGTGAAAGGACCAAAATTATACCCGTGAGTTGGTGTTATAATGTTTAAAAAAAAGTGGCTGGTATTCTCCTTTGTGATGTGTAGCGTTAAATTTTTAAAATGAATTATCAAAATTTCAAAATGCTCTCCATTAAAGCTGAAGAACGGTGGAGACACTTCAACCACTTAAACCTTCAACAACGCACAGTGGAAAGATATAGACCTAAAATCCCAAAAAAATCAAAATTCAGCTTTAATGACTCGTAATAATACATATCTTATGTGAAGGAGCTCAATTCTGTCATCAGATTTCACCGGAAACATCTGAATGGAGAATTTTGCCCTTATTATTCTCGGAAAAAATCGATCATAACTTAGTGAAAATGAAATTGAAGAAAAAAAATTTCAATAACACGTTTTTTGGCAAACATTCGTTAGTGAATATTTTTGGCAAACATAAGTCGATCAATTTCAAATTTTGAGGCTTGTTAAATGTATTCTCATATGATGATCATTTTGATTAAATCCATCAAAATTCAAGTGAGATATAAAAAAGTTATTTTATAAAATGACTCAATTTTCATATGGTTAAAAGGGGACAAAACAGATTGCTTCTTAATATTTTTATTTTTGTAAATTTTCCATTTCAAAAGATTTTTGGTAAAAAGCTTTCAGTTCGATTTGTAAGCGTTGCTAGTCAGTAGAAGGAGGCCGCAGTGATCTAGTTGTAATTGTAAATTAAATAAATGTTGCAGTGTTGTTTGTGGGGGTTAAGGGGCTATCCTTGGTAAAGCAGTCCACCAAGCCACGCTAACCTAGCGAACGACCGGGCGAAAAATGGTCGTTCAACAACCCACCACCAGAGCGCAGTTCAGAGATGTGAGCCGTAGTCTTCACGCGAAGAGGCGAAGCGTGCGATAGGGCGAAGCGAAAACGAGCGCTGGACGGGGGCAATGAACGCGAATGGGGTCAGAGCCGGCCAAAGTGGAAATGACCATTCACTCTGAAAATAGTTCGCGAACGCACAAAACCGATCCTAAAAGTAACTAAGGGATCATAAAATTCTTCGTAAAATATTAATTGTGGTGATTTGTGTAATCAGATTCCTAAAGGAACAGGAATCACCACCAGCAGAAGATTCATAAAAGGAAAGGCCAATCTTGAGTCGTTTCCGATTGGAACTCCAGGTAACCCCACGCCATTTTGCCCCTGCCCAAAAATATCCCTCTAATATAACCCTGAATATTATCAGGACCCCGCTGTTTCGGTTTGATTTTAAATCAACCAAACCCCGAGAGCGCCACAGCGCTCTAGAACTTCAGCCGACCACCATACCTGTCGGTGTTGTTCATTCCGGTACCTGGTTCAGCACCCAAGGTGGGGCCAGGTACGGCATCACCACGCGCTTTACTCACCGTAAAAGGTCCAAGCGCGCCGCCCGACAAAATCGACCGACCACCGTCGGTGTTACTTTCCCGGTAAATGTCTCAGCACCCAAGGTGGGGTCAGGTACTCCGCATTCACGCCGTTTCGCTCAGCTACGACGGACCAGCAGTACCCGGTTTAGCACCCAAGGTGGGGCCGGGTACAACAACACTACCCGCAAGAGCCAGCCAGCTTCTAAGCGGACCTCATCAAACCCGAGCTCGACGACAAGGAGGAACGGAATACTTACCAGGTTAGATAATTAGGTTAAGAAAGTGGTGGGTTAGCCAATTACTGCGAATCTGTGAAATTAAACGGTACCTAGACTTTATCCGAGGAGTTTATCTTAGCTCTCCCGAACTTCCCTGCAACTTGGTTTCATGTAAGCTTGCCGACCCTAGAGAATATAAGGGGTTCACCGCAAATCTACCGATCTACCGAGTCTTACAGATTCATGAACTTGCAATGATCCTAAAATCTCGTGTTGCTAAATATAGCCTATTTCTGGTTAATTAAGGTCAAATGACACACCACTGAGATGGCTCCGGTAACATGCGACGGCAGGTTTGATTTTCGGAGACAATTTCACGTAAGATTAGTCCTTAAACTTCAAAGTTCTTCGAAATAACTTATTGGTTTTATTTTGGGAAAACCGTTCTATTTTTGAAATAACTCACTTCACTGGGTAATTAAGAAAGTAGAAAAGAAAAACACTACCTTCAATGAATGTATACATTCCCGCGCTTTTTGCGGTCTTCAATAACACAAGAACACAAAATTTACATTTTTCCGAGGCGCAAAGAACTTTGCAGCCAATTTTTACTAATTTGGGGGCGCAGATTCGAAATATGCAATAAGCTTTTTTTCTAAAAGTTTTCGTTTTAGAGATAACTTTGGAAAATGGGTATAAACTAATTTAATCAGTTTGTGTACTTTTTTGGCAAAACTGCAGAACATTACAAAGATTTAGAAGTTGAAGGTTTCAACTCAAAAATCAACTTTCTCGAAGACCACGAGTATTTTTGACATCAGAGGGAAAAGTTATGTATGTTTTGTTAGTGTTTTTTTCCCTTCAAATTCTGCAATATGCGGTAATTTTGACGTAGTTTTAAGAGCTTTTGAACCAGACTGCCATATTGCATTTTAGATATTTCTTGAAGCATAATTCAAACGGTTTTGCAGTATGCAACAAAGTTGTTTCATGAGTTAAAATCTTAAATATCAAATACTCAGACTTTCTACAGTGGTGTCAGAAATAGTTGTTAAGTTATCTATTTAAATTTTTGAAAAATGTTTAAGTTATTTTTTAAACATTCCATCTCTGAAACTATAATAGGTATCTAGGCAAAATCTGCACCCTTGATTGAATGGAGGATAACAAATAGATTCAAAACAGCATTTGTTTTCCATTTGTAGGTTCATCAGTTATAAATGATTATGATTTTACATACAATCGTTGAAGTTTTAAATTTCCACAGGCCACGTACGATAAAAATCCAAGAAAAAAACATTACTTACAGCATGGATGACCCGCAATTTTTTTAAATTGATTTTATTTTACGTTTTTTTTAATACGATACATTGTTTACTACCATAAAATACAAGTTCATACTAAACAAAAATTAAGATGTATGTATTAGTAACTTGATCGAATATGTACTTCACTAGTTTGCAAAGGTGCATTTGTCCCACAATCATTCAGATTGTTGACTTTTTCCTAGCATTTTAAGTATTTATTGAGTTCGGTTAAAGGAATAGTTGCAATATTTTTTGTTGGCAACAAACATACAACAAGTTTTTTTTATTCAGATTGCATTTTTTCATAATTATTTGACAACCTCTTTGAAATTCAAAATCCACGAAAACGATCGGAAGAGCAATAGAATCGTCGGAAGGCTTCTGATTATCACACACGCAAAATAGTTTTGACATTATTTCTGCGGGATTTTTCACGTAAACTAAGATTTTAATGTATCATATCGATTCTTCGATAATCTTGTAGTAACCACAGTATATTAAAGACGCCCTGGTAGTAAATACTTTACTTCCACATAATTGGCTCATGAATTTCACGTAAAGTCTAAGTGGATGATTTCAAATCCGTTTTGGGCATTTTCTCCAGCGTGTGGTGGTAAATTCATATTAGAAAATGATATTGTGGTCCGTCAGCTTACTTTTTCAGCTGTTGTGAAATTTTTTTTAAGCCGTTGTGTCTGTTGCCATCAGCTTGAAATGTTATATAGGAGGAATTGATCGGTTATGCATTTTGGAATTATCGTTTGGTAAGTGATAATAATCTCCTTAATTTTAATCAGCTAATTCTTGTTTTTTTCATTTTTCTGATAGAAATGGCTCTGGATGCGGTGATCGTTGGAATTGATGAAGATCTCTCGCTTTTTGGTGGGATTTCCCGAATAATATGTCCAACGGAACACCATTCACGGAACAACGGACAAGGTAAAATATTTTATTTAAATAATACTTTTAATATTAATGAATACTTTTCATTTTTCTCTGGATGTCCAAAAATAAAAGTGTTTTAGTACTTAAAAAGTGTAGTGCTAGTGATATATTGTGCAAAGAATGTGAAAACAAAGAATATTCATAACAAAATTACGTTTTTTAATCATCATGAAAAATAGCAAAAATAAGAAGTGTCCCTGAGCCAGTGTCCGCGAGTTCGAGCCCAAGAGTAAACACCGAACACAGTTGTACCGGATATTGCGATATTGTGGAACGCGTCCCTCGGCATAAACAACCTTATCGATGCTATTATTATTGCTCTTCGAAGATAGAGCCCATTGTACAGCTGCATCATAATAGCCCAATGACCCAATTCAGTTTCCAGAAAATTTCTGCACGATTGACCACATCTAACCAAAAAAAAATAAGCTCACATGAGCAATAACTTTTTAAGCTACCGTAACTCGCAGGGTAGATACTTATGGTGTATATGGTGCGCTGGCTGGGTTCTTACATTCCTCTTCAGCACTCCGCAGCGTGAGAAGTCAGTGATCTTGAGGTCGTAGCTCAGTTCGCCCTGGTCTTTCCGGTCCTGCTTGATGGAGCATGCGAAATCGGTCTCCGGGTTGACAGCGCGGTCATCCGCGAACAGTGGCGCCCCCTTGAAGCCGATCGGTTTCTTCAGCTTGGCCGTTATGATGTCGCCAAGGTTCGAGCCCTGCGATGCGAACGAGCACTGGATGTCAGTCACTGGAGCAGGGGAGCCATGATGACGTCGGGCGATCCAATCCAGGGCGATTGGCCGCAGCAGAAAACCGAAAATGGAATCGGAAAAGAAGAGAACAGAAAAACAAAATGGATAAAACAGGTTCATCGCGTATGAAACAGAAACTATAAAAAGAGCGCGCGTGAAAACCGCTCCGAAACCCATTTTCACGGTGCATGGTGTATGGCAATAAACTAATTATGAAATCCTCCGCAAACAGCCGACAAATTGGTGGTGTTAATTTTTCGGGCTGTTGGGATTAACAGCTCAATCGAGAAATCGAGTTTGTGTTCCGTTTTCGACTTACCGTCGTAATCCTGCGATCGCACCAGGGGAAGAAGCTGGAAAATGAAATGTGAGAAAAAATGTTTAATTAGTATTGATGAGAATAGAATGTTGGATTGATGATGATCAAATCTAAATAGGTATAACTTAAACAAAAGTAAATCAATCAGAAAGACATTTTTTGAAATCAATTCTTGCGTTATATTATATCATACAATTTTTAAATACACGTACAAAATGTCTACTAGGAATCAAAAGTTTAGAGCATCTGATTTTTTTTCCTTTTTTTTGACACTTAACCAGTATTATGGCATAGTTTTTAACGAATGGTCACCGTTGATTCATTATTATATGCTTTTCATGGCATTGCGATGAACGTAACGACGAAAATTCTTGAAAGAAGAATTAAAGATTGAAATTTTATGACCATAATGATGATAGATAAAGTAGATGCTTAATAGAAGACATTTTAAAGATATTGAAATTGAGTCAAGAGCATATTGTATGAAAAGCTTCAAAGGAGTGTTCTAGACCAGAGTATTTATATTGTTTACCATTTTCGTCTTCCTTGTCATTTTTGTCATTTTTGTCATTTTTGTCATTTTTGTCATTTTTGTCATTTTTGTCATTTTTGTCATTTTTATCATTTTCGTCATTTTTGTCATTTTTGTCATTTTTGTCATTTTTGTCATTTTTGTCATTTTTGTCATTTTTGTCATTTTTGTCATTTTTGTCATTTTTGTCATTTTTGTCATTTTTGTCATTTTTGTCATTTTTGTCATTTTTGTCATTTTTGTCATTTTTGTCATTTTTGTCATTTTTGTCATTTTTGTCATTTTTGTCATTTTTGTCATTTTTGTCATTTTTGTCATTTTTGTCATTTTTGTCATTTTTGTCATTTTTGTCATTTTTGTCATTTTTGTCATTTTTGTCATTTTTGTCATTTTTGTCATTTTTGTCATTTTTGTCATTTTTGTCATTTTTGTCATTTTTGTCATTTTTGTCATTTTTGTCATTTTTGACATTTTTGTCATTTTTGTCATTTTTGTCATTTTTGTCATTTTTGTCATTTTTGTCATTTTTGTCATTTTTGTCATTCTTGTCATTTTTGTCATTTTTGTCTTTTTTGTCACTTTTGTCATTTTTGTCATTTTTGTCATTTTTGTCATTTTTGTCATTTTTGTCATTTTTGTCATTTTTGTCATTTTTGTCATTTTTGTCATTTTTGTCATTTTTGTCATTTTTGTCATTTTTGTCATTTTTGTCATTTTTGTCATTTTTGTCATTTTTGTCATTTTTGTCATTTTTGTCATTTTTGTCATTTTTGACATTTTTGACATTTTTGACATTTTTGTCATTTTTGTCATTTTTTTCATTTTTGTCATTTTTGTCATTTTTGTCATTTTTGTCATTTTTGTCATTTTTGTCATTTTTGTCATTTTTGTCATTTTTGTCATTTTTGTCATTTTTGTCATTTTTGTCATTTTTGTCATTTTTGTCATTTTTGTCATTTTTGTCATTTTTGTCATTTTTGTCATTTTTGTCATTTTTGTCATTTTTGTCATTTTTGTCATTTTTTTCATTTTTGTCATTTTTGTCATTTTTGTCATTTTTGTCATTTTTGTCATTTTTGTCATTTTTGTCATTTTTGTCATTTTTGTCATTTTTGTCATTTTTGTCATTTTTGTCATTTTTGTCATTTTTGTCATTTTTGTCATTTTTGTCATTTTTGTCATTTTTGTCATTTTTGTCATTTTTGTCATTTTTGTCATTTTTGTCATTTTTGTCATTTTTGTCATTTTTGTCATTTTTGTCATTTTTGTCATTTTTGTCATTTTTGTCATTTTTGTCATTTTTGTCATTTTTGTCATTTTTGTCATTTTTGTCATTTTTGACATTTTTGTCATTTTTGTCATTTTTGTCATTTTTGTCATTTTTGTCATTTTTGTCATTTTTGTCATTTTTGTCATTTTTGTCATTTTTGTCATTTTTGTCATTTTTGTCATTTTTGTCATTTTTGTCATTTTTGTCATTTTTGTCATTTTTGTCATTTTTGTCATTTTTGTCATTTTTGTCATTTTTGTCATTTTTGTCATTTTTGTCATTTTTGTCATTTTTGTCATTTTTGTCATTTTTGTCATTTTTGTCATTTTTGTCATTTTTGTCATTTTTGTCATTTTTGTCATTTTTGTCATTTTTGTCATTTTTGTCATTTTTGTCATTTTTGTCATTTTTGTCATTTTTGTCATTTTTGTCATTTTTGTCATTTTTGTCATTTTTGTCATTTTTGTCATTTTTGTCATTTTTGTCATTTTTGTCATTTTTGTCATTTTTGTCATTTTTGTCATTTTTGTCATTTTTGTCATTTTTGTCATTTTTGTCATTTTTGTCATTTTTGTCATTTTTGTCATTTTTGTCATTTTTGTCATTTTTGTCATTTTTGTCATTTTTGTCATTTTTGTCATTTTTGTCATTTTTGTCATTTTTGTCATTTTTGTCATTTTTGTCATTTTTGTCATTTTTGTCATTTTTGTCATTTTTGTCATTTTTGTCATTTTTGTCATTTTTGTCATTTTTGTCATTTTTGTCATTTTTGTCATTTTTGTCATTTTTGTCATTTTTGTCATTTTTGTCATTTTTGTCATTTTTGTCATTTTTGTCATTTTTGTCATTTTTGTCATTTTTGTCATTTTTGTCATTTTTGTCATTTTTGTCATTTTTGTCATTTTTGTCATTTTTGTCATTTTTGTCATTTTTGTCATTTTTGTCATTTTTGTCATTTTTGTCATTTTTGTCATTTTTGTCATTTTTGTCATTTTTGTCATTTTTGTCATTTTTGTCATTTTTGTCATTTTTGTCATGTTTGATTTTCGGGTCAAATAACTTCAAATATAAAATTAAATTATTTCACGCATCATTGGGTTGGCTTAGAAAACGCAGATTTTAAATGCTACTGCTGATTTGTTTTGATGTGTTCTTCCGGTGGATAAAGACGGAATTGGTTTAGAAAGTTTAGATTTTTAAGGCAGCTTCTTTTGCTTGTTCGCGTTGATTTGGCCTTCCGATGAAAAAAGACGGACTTGACTTAGGAAGCGCAGATTTTTAAGGCAGCTTTTGTTGATTGTTTGCGTTGGTTTGGCCTTCCGATAGAAAAAGACGAAATTGCCTTAGGAAGCACAAATTTTTGCGGCTGCTGCTGCTGAATGTGTGTGTTGATTTGGCCTTCGGTGGAAAAGACGAAATGGCTTTGAAGGCGCTGATTTTTAAGGCTGCTGTTGATTGATGGTTTTGGTTTGGCCTTCCGGTGAAAAAAGACACAATTGGCTTAGGAAATGCAGATTTTCAAGGCTACTGCTTCTGAATTTGACCTCCCGGTTGAAAAAGGCGGAATGGCTTTGAAAGCGCAGATTTTTAAGGCTGCTGCTGATTGATTGTTTTGACTAGGGCTTCCGGTGGAAAAATACGGAATGGCGCAGATTTTCAGGCAACTCCTGCAGATTGTGTGTGCTGATTTGGCCTTCTGGTGGAAAGAGACGGAATTGGCATAGGGAGTGAAGATTTTTAAGGCTGCAGCTGCTGATTGTTGGGCTGATTTTGCATCTCAATGGAAAAAGAGAGGATTGGCTAAGGAAGCGCGAATTTTTAAGGCTGCTGCTGCAGATTGTGCGTGTTGATTTGGTCTTTTGGTGGAAAGAGACGGAATTGGGTTAGAAAGTAAAGATTTTTAAGGCTGCTGATGCTGATTTGGCCTCCCAGTGGAAAAAGACGGATTTGGCTTGGGAAGCGCAGATTTTTAAGGCTGCTGCTGCTGATTGCTTTGATTCAGTAGAATTATTCCATCAAGTGAGCTCGCAACACATATTAGATTGTTTGTTTCGATTTCGCCTTCCAGTGAAAAAGGACGGATTGGCTAAGGAAGCGCAGATTTTCAAGGCAACTTCTGCTGATGGTTTGATTTGATTTGGCCTTCTGGTGGAAAAAGACGGAGTTGGTTTAGAAAGCACTGATTTTTAAAGCAGTTTCTGCTGATTGTTTATTTTGGTTTGGCCTTCCGGGGGGAAAGATGGATTGGCTTAGAAAGCGCGGATTTTTAAAGCTCTTGCTGCTGATAGAAAGTTAGAATCAAGGGATTGGAATCAAGAGAGAATTCTTTGCATTTGTAGTGGTAATGATCAAAATTCCACAACTGCTTCACAAATCGCGACAATTTGCAACAATTAACAAATTTTCACTCTTTCTGAGCACTGGTTTCTTTCATTTGAACACAAACCTTCTAATTTGTGTGATCATTGACGAATATTCTCCTTTTATTTTGAATTCCCCGGTTAAAATAGATGAAAGAGGGTAGAATTTTATTTAGAAGCATTATCATTACATACCAAACGGCATCATAGCATCGGTGTTAAACCACTATCAGACTATCAACCGTAACGTTTTGCAACCAAACCCCGGTTGTAACCAACGCGATGATAACAAACTGATAAGGCTTCGCATCGATAGATCCGTTTCTGAGTTAAAGAGAGATTATCTGAGTGATTTGTTCGTTCGCACTGCAAGTTTCCGCTTGTGGGACGAACCACTCCTAGCCTTGTAATGTGTTGTGGTAGATGCAACTCTAACAGTATCTACCACTTCTTAGTAGCTGGCCCATGCTGAACAAAAATTTTGTATCTATTTGTTTTTAAACAGATTTCGAAAGATTTTGGTGTCTCGATCTCGAATGTTACATAAAACTTTGTTTATCACCTCTATTAGCCATTTACATGATTTAAAACTTTTCAGTTTTAAATGAAAGTAGATGACTGATGTTAATTCAGGGAACATTATTTTAGAAATTTTGTCTAAAAAATGAACTTTATAGAACATTAAATCAGTACAACCTACCTCTAATTTCTTTTAAGTTTTCACGTGTATATGAATGTTTATTTCATACACCTAAGCTACCATTTATTGTTTGAGCCCAGTTTGAAGAACTCAAAATCTGTTGTTCTGTGCCTTATTTTTAATAACAGAACGTGATAAACGTCAAAAACAGTTGTGCGTAGTTCTAATACTGATGAGAAATATTTTTGTGTGATTTAGATAATTTATTTAATTCTATAATTTTTTTTATAATATGACGAACCACTAACATTTTTACAAGTAAACCAAACAAATTGCTCCTACTAAAGTAAGTAGAACAAGAATCATCAACCAAAAATTGATAAATTTTCGTAACATGAATCAAACAATCTTTAAAATCTGTTTTAGGAAATTACTGATAGAAAATCACAACTTTCACCTACACTACGCCTATGAAAATATAGTTCCAATTTTTTTTTCTAAATCTCGAAATATGTGGATCTAAGTTTCTCAATAGACCTTCAGAATGATCGTGATCATCTAAAATTGGAGTTGGTCTATTTTTTCGAAAGTGTGCCACAACCGCATGAACCAGTATTTCCCCCACCAAACAGTCCGGCAAAGGTGATTTAAACATAATTCGCTCCAATCAAACCAATGCACAGTGGTCCAAAAGAGCTAAAAGTGGAACTTTTTTCGTTGCGCCTCTGTCTTTCATCTTATCTCTTAAGTGTCTTGAGAACATTTGCTTCTTCAAACATGCTTCATAACTTGAAAGCATCAAAAGTTAGTCAAAGTTCACTATAAAAAAATTGAAAATTCTAACTTTTTAATTTCAATAGATAGAGCTTTACTTTATACTACAAAGTTGTAGAATACGTGAAAATATGAAACTTTGTTGAATACATCAAAACTTTATCTCTTTTCAGAGCAGAGTTATAAAGGTTTTATTTTGAAAGTTATTTAAAAGTTAGTTTTTTGAACTTAACTATAGTTAGATGAGGATTTTCATGAATAAGATATTCTGAACATTTGTTGAAGCATTGAAATCACACGTTTTGCACAAGATTTCAACTTTCTACGACGTTTTCTAACCAAGTTATTGCAACTTTAAGTTTTATTTTTACTCAACTTCACGAGCCTTTATTGCAAAATCGTGCAAGTGGATTTTTAAAACTAATAAACCACATTGAAGCTTGAACTAAGTGCAACAAATTGGCGTTGGTTCCATTTGTCTCCACGCGCTCGTATATGAACACAACAAGCATATATTTGATGTGTTTCACGAATTTCCATACGGAAAATGGAAAAATTGATTTCCAGGCTACGCAGATGCTGCGCAGAACGAAGGCAGAAGGCACTTGAAAATAATTTTTGTATGGAAACACGCAAAACACATCAAACGTATGCTTGTTGTGTTCAAATACGAGCGCGTGGAGACAAATGGAACCAACGCCAATTTGTTGCACTTAGTTCAAGCTTCAATGTGGTTTATTAGTTTTAAAAATCCACTTGCACGATTTTGCAATAAACGCTCGTGAAGTTGAGTAAAAATAAAACTTAAAGATGCAATAACTTGGTTAGAAAACGTCGTAGAAAGTTGAAATCTTGTGCAAAACGTGTGATTCAAATGCCACAACAAATGTTCAGAATATCTTATTCATGTAAATCCTCATCTAACTATAGTTAAGTTCAAAAAACTAACTTTTAAATAACTTTCAAAATAAAACCTTTATAACTCTGCTCTGAAAAGAGATAGAGTTTTAATGTATTCAACAAAGTTTCATATTTTCACGTATTCTACAACTTTGTAGTATAAAGTAAAGCTCTATCTATTGAAATTAAAAAGTTAGAATTTTCAATTTTTTTATAGTGGACTTTGACTAACTTTTGATGCTTTCAAGTTATGAAGCATGTTTGAAGAAGCAAATGTTCTGAAGACACTTAAGAGATAAGATGAAAGACAGAGGCGCTACGAAAAAAGTTCCACTTTTAGCCCTTTCGGACCACAGTGCAATGTGGCTAACTACACGAATAATCTTACACACTTTCCTCAAAAAGAGCCGCCAATTCCGTTTATTATCTTCCATCAATAGCTTGTTGATTTCGGCGGATAGTTTTTGGGCGGTTTGTTTTTATCCCTAGCTACGATCAGTAGCTGCTAAGAGAGTTGGATGATTGCCAATAAACTTCACGGAACGCATCAGCAAGTCGGTGATTGGGTAAACTTCATTTATAAATTTTCAGGAAATGTGAAAAAAATACCGAAATTGATTGGAAATTTCAGAGCAAAGAGATTATTTTTCCTTTTTCCTATCACTCAAAGCCAGGTCAGCTAGGAAATTTTAATTCACACACCGTACCATTGAAAAGAAAATCCTTATACATATTGTGACAAATTGACTTTCTTCTACGCATTTAAATGGCTTAATTTATTGTGTACCTACCATTCAGTACGTCGAAAATATAGGTCAAAATATTTGCTCAACAAAGGTACCCTACACAAGTGTACCAGACAGCCTAGTCTTCACCTGCAAATCTTTTTTCCTTTGCTGACAGTTTCACAGCCCACCCACCAATTTGTCATGAACTAATAACGGTGATCTCCATCTTCAGATAAAGCACTACTAAACTGACCATAAATGGATCCATTTCCATACGAATTGCCATGCACTCCAGGCAGGCAACATAAGAGTGCATCTTTTCGCCACTTTACGTTCTGTGTAATGCATTTTGTGGTCTAGCTGGCTGGCGTATTGTCAACATGTCACATTGTCCCCCACTTAATGCAAACAAACAAATGCAAACTCCCTGGCAGAAGCAATTTCTCTTTCATTATCTGCGTCATTTCTGTTGGTTTTGTGGTGACACATTTGGCCCGACGACATTTTAGTTGATGGACGTGATGTTCTTTGGGGTATTTTCAACGTTCCTGACAAGTAAATCCAATTTAAAGTCTACGAATGAAATGGGAGCTTTCCACATGCATAATTACACATCAAATAATAAAACAAAATTGACCCATATCCTAGAACACAACAGACATCATACGGAAACCCTATTTCGAGACGTTTAGAACAATTTCAAGTCGGCATCTCTAAAAATTTGCCATAAAACAGAGGATACTCTCCCCTATCCAACGCACTATTATGGAAAAAATCGATCGGGGGGTTTAGAATAATTTTTTTTAAGATTTGCGAACAAAAACACCAACAACTTTTCAAAATTTTCACATATTACTTTCTACAATCATACTCAAAATTTATAATTTTCAAGCTTATGTGAATTTTAATACCATCAAAAATTAAAAACTTGCCACATTTCTGAAACCTACGGAAATCGAGTTAGAAAATCAAATACATATTTTTTTTCTAACGGAGATACAACAAACTCTAAATGGTTAAATTGTTTGAGTAAAAAAGTTGCTGAGTTTGAATTTGAGCTTAAAATCGGCAAACCGATGATGTATTGTTCTAAATTAATAATAGTGTAATCCAAAATAAACTTAAAGTTTGTTGAAAGTGTTTCCATTTATAGAACCAAATAATCTTTTGGTATATTCTGTTTCTGCAGTAGAATGATCTTAAAAATAACACAACTTCAAAAACAAGATAAAACATAATATAAAAACTCTGTATAAGTCAATTTTATAACTGTGTTAATAAATAAGGGTCCATCTCGGTTCAAGTGTTATTAATTGTTAAGTTATCTTGATTTGTCCAAAAAAATAAATAAAAATGCCCCCGAGATTAGTGTCATGATAAAAGATTCTAAGTGATTTCAGTCTTTACTATTTGATCTCTCGATAAATACAGATGAGTAAAGCCGTAGTGGCCAGCTAACCGAAAAACAAGGAACCGGAAAAACTTGGAATCTCAAATCAAAACCGAGAAAATTCTTTATTAATCGTTTTACTTATGTACAAACCTATCGAAAAGTTCATTCATCTTACCAAAACTTAATTTTATCTCAGATGTTTTACATTTCATAGTTCTTCAATTAATGTTATCCAACTATTTGGGAAAAGCTAGAAGGTATGAAGATTAAAAATCCATAAGAAAATTATGGAAGATCTGAAAATTTTCAAAAATTCGAAGTTTTTTGCTTTGTACAATTCCAGTATTCCAGTTTTTTTAAACGAAACGTAACAGAAAAATTTCTCGTGAATGAACGATTTCCTAACTCACGCTTATTGTGCAGTGAATATTAAAACAATGTATTTTAAATGAAAAAAATAAATTTAAAAAAGATGAGGCTCTGATGTTTTTTGTTTGTTTTTCAAGTAACTAACTCAGGAAAAATTAACCTGACAGTCTGGATTCAGAAACATCTGTTAATTTTCTTTTGACTTTTCTATCCATCTTTATCAATTTTTAATTCTTGTATTCCGTCTCCAAAAAGATACATTTTCATCTATATGCTGAGAATAAATTTACAGAAATATATTCAGAAAATTTTGATAACATTGCGAACTCGGCTGTTTTGAAATGGGTTTACGAAAGTACACGTTTTTATAAAAACCATACTTTAAGTTTCATTTCATTAGTAAAGTATTAAAAAAATAATTCTTGGTAAATGCCGTTTGTCAATTTTACGCGTTTACTCCATTTGATAAGAAATTTAAATAATTATTATATGTATATAAGTTTCGTAATCTCATTCATTAATATTTATTTCAATAAAAATTAGAATTTAAAAAGAATTTTCACCCTAAACATGGGTTTAATTATTTGGATTAAGAATTCAATTTATGGTTTGCATTAAATTATTTGTTTATAATTTTGACGCTGGACTGAAAATTCTCAGAATATATCAAATTCAGAATTTGGCACTTATAGTTTAGAATCTAAAAACGCATTCATAAAAATAATTAAAATGGTACCCAACTTAAAAACCATATTCAGTATTCAAGACGAGAATCGAAATACAATTTCAGAATGCTTTAAAAAGATAAGATTCGGTGGAATCTGTTCTCAAAACTATGTAGGAAAAAAATCCAATACAATATCAATGAGTAGCAATGAATTTCTATCTTGAGCTATGCCAAAAAGAAATCTTAAAATCTCAAACAGTTTAAAATTACGTTTTGATTTATGGATCAGTCATTCAAACCGAAATTTATTGTTCATGAGCATATTTCAAATTTCAGAAGCCAGAGTACGAAGTTGTTATCAAAGACTAAGGAGAAGGTGACAATTTCCGAAGAAATTTTGCAGGATAAAGTTTAAGATTATAACTACTAGAATATTTTTTATGTTACTTTGCTTTTGAGCCTGCTAATATTTTTTTTCTCAACAAAATTTTACAAAAATGTCTTCTTTTTTGGATAAGAAAAATACTGTTAAAATTTTTATTTATGTATGTAATTTTATACTGGGAAAAATATAATAATCAAAAAGGAAAACCGGGAAAAACTGGGAATTTTAATTGTAAAAAGCAAAGATAAAATTAGCTTATTTCAAAAAAATTCCATTAATTCGTGATATGACGGTTCAACAATATTGAATAAGTAATAGATGATACCAATCTCGGAAATGTAAGGTTGTATTAAAAAATACAACTGAAACCACCTGTCTGTCTTTCAAATTCTTCTGTTAAACGGGAAATTCTGAATATTTTTGGGACCTCTGTTAAACATTTTAAAATTATTCAAGTAGAATTTTTTTTATCAAGCTTTTTTGGATAATTCGCATGAAGTCTTAAATCAAAACAAGAAAATCAAATTATCCAAATTTTTGAAGTTTGTGTTTGATTGTTTTTTGAGTTTGTGTGCATTTTTTAAGAAGTACTAGACATATTCATTGGATTTTTTTTTGAATTTTTTTTTTATTATCTTGAAGAGATAAACTCTACTCTCTAGAATTCCAACCGGATGTTCAGTTCAGACAAGTATTTTTAAAATAAGTGTTAACACGTTCGTCGCCAAGAGTGGGTGACGCAAAATACGTCTAAATTTGAAAAGTCAAAACACAAAATTGGAGATATATTTTTAATTCAAAATTATCTCGGATTGTAACCATATTCTTCTCCGTTCTCTAGCCAAAATTTGGAGCCGAAACGATATTTCCTTTTGATGATTTGGCCTTTCAAAGTTGGACATTTTTTGAGTGGGTGACGCTTGGCGACGAACGTGTTAAAAGGATCAAAATTTAAAGTAAACAATTTTTGTTGTAAAAATTAATTAAATAAGGCCAATATTTCGATACACCAAGGAAAACTTGAGGGAGCCATTTAATAATCTTTACACATCACAATAGATCCGAATCAAAAATGACATACTAGAAAGAGTTCACAAAAATGCATAATAAAAACGCTTAAAAATAAATTTTATTTACGTTTAAATTGATCAACTCAACATGCAAAAAAAGGGCAGGGAGTTTTTTTTTTGAGTTGAACCTTTCATTATCTTTTTTTTCAATGCGTCAATAATATACTAACAATAAACTTTTTTGGAAATGTGAATTTTAAATTCAAAAAATCGAAAAGCTTCTATAAAACTAATAATAAGCATAACACAGGTACCGTAAAACGGGGTAACTTTGACCAACAATACATTTTTGTATATTATCATCAATAACTCAGTCTATAGTTTGAATTTTTGGAAACTGTTTTCTACGTTTAAAAGCCTATACACTGAGAATCAAATAGACAAAATTTGGTTTGTATTTGAATTTTTTTTTTTCTGTTATTAAGAAAGTAATTTCAAAATCTTAAATTATCTTCTTTTTTCAAGGCTTGCAATAAACAGCTCTGCATTTGATGCAAACGGGTTGTTGAACGTGAAAAAACTACTTTTTTTCTTTGTGTATGTATAGTTATAGTGCTATTTTATAGTCTTTTAGAGATAAATTCTTTATAATTTTTACACTTATTGATATTTCTCGGTGAGATTGATATTTCTCACCGAGAAATATCAATAAGTGTAAAAATTATAACAACAACCGGTGATTAAATTATTTTCATAAATTCTTTATGTTTAAAAAATAAGGACATTTTCCAAGAGTAAGCCCATATTGGCAAATGGATAAAAACCCTATCAAATGGTTAACTTTGAAGAAAAAATGAAAATGGAAATAGTGGGTGGGCCTAGAGGAATGTGTTTAGATAAAATTTCATTTGTATTTTTTAGCTCAAACTATTTAGCAATTGTTTTAATTTTTGCCCCTAAATGTATGCAATATTATATTACTTTTTTCAATTATAAATGTTTTCAAAACAAAACGTTAAAAAGCAATATAAAATTGATAAACTAACATTTGTAAATAGAATGAAGGTTTTTAATATCCTTTATGATCGAAAAAACTCGTTAAAACGGGTCAAAATAGAGACTGATCAATGACCCCAAAGCAACAAATTCAAAACAGAGACGAAATTGATTTTTTAATCATATTTATAGTGGTCTAATAACTTTCTGCAACCATGTTTTACGTTCATTGGAGTCCAGTACTGCTTTTAAAAATATGAAACATGCCACATTCTTCTTAACAGAAAAAATAATCGATAAATATTGAAAAATTGATCAATATTACCCTGGATTACGGTACATACATATGTAAGGATATTAAAAAAAACATGGAATCCTGAACAACACACTATTAAACAACTTGGCAATAACTTGAACATTCAAGTTTTTCATTTTACTTTCAGATTTTGCCCTGAAACTTTATTTTAACCGAAATTTCACTAGATTCTTTCAGCTTTCTGAATGAATGATAAATTGATAACGTTAATTTGCGTTTCAAAAACCACCATGTTTATAATAGAAAATTAAAGCCAGTGATCATGTAATCAGTAGACCACAACCTAGTTAGAATAATGAAATTTTCTCATATAGGAAATCCATAAACACCACAAATTATTCCAATCTATTTAAACAATTATACATTTTGGGAACGAAGGCGAATTAATTTTTTGAATAACTATTTATTTCAATTCCGTTTAATCCTTATTGTTGGGCCATGAACAACCTTTAGTGAACGTAGGGCGGCGCTTGGAAAACAACCACCGATGGGACTCATTCCCCTCGTGGAAGTGAGTCTCTCCCAGACAACCTCAGTTGTTGTCTCACCGGTGGAGGCAAGTCCTCGGACTGTACCTGGGCGGGCCAAGGCCGGGTCGATTACTGTCTTCCACAGTGATCGCAAACTCTTTCTAAAGATGGCTCTGAAAAGAGCCGATTGGTTGTGGACAGAGATGCCAATATGCCTGATTTTTCAGGGATCGCCTGATTTTTCGAGGCTCTGCCTGACAACCTGAAAAGCCATTGAATTTCCCTGATTTTCAAAAATATGCCTGATTTTTACGAATGTGATGAAAAATGGGCAGTACGGAACTAAATTAGGTATTATTGCTGTAGTTAAAAAGCGAAAATGTGGCTGAATGAAAGCAATCGAAGGATTCCGTTTAATTCTTCATATTTAAAAAGGGAATTAAATGGAATCTTTCGGCTTTGATTCAGTAGAATTATGCAACCAAGTAGACTCACAACACAGTAAAAATGTAGAGTGATGACCAAAAAAAAAAAAAAAGTTATCACTTTGAGCGGAATTTCCGTTACTTATGTAGCCTGATTTTGCCTGATTTTTATTTCACCAGTTCCCTGACTATTGAAAAAATATGTTGGCAACCCTGGTTGTGGAATCGGAGCAAGAGCAGGAGTGAAGCAAAAGAGAACTCGTTGATTTACTGCTGGCGTTTATACATATATATTTTCTCTTGGCACTATTTACACTTCACTTCACTTCTTCTTCTTTTTATTCGACGAGCAACGCTGGCTTCTGCTTCCTTCTGGTGGCCTTGATGCAGCCCACTGCTGGCTGGCTCTCTTCTTGAGCCGCTCTCGACTCTCTCGGGACGATGCTGCTCGCTCGACGATTGGAATTAAACTCGCTCCGCGGGGACGCGACCGCTTGCTTTTATAGCTCTCGCTACTCGGGCGTCGCGCATTTGGTTTTCTCGATTCTCGCTGTTTCTCCAGTTCTTCAGTCCGCTTGGTGGACTGAACACCTTATTATAAAACATTCAGCAAATATGGATTTAAAAAAAGCTTATGTTTGGACCTCTCTAAAGCCTTTGACCGGGTATCCCGTCATCAAATTTTGTCCAGGCTAAAACAATGGGGTGTTCTGGGCAGAATGGGATATTTCATCCGCAGCTTCCTGACTGAACGTAAAGCTAGGGTCTACATCGATGGGAAGCTATCATCACCCCACACCATAGCAAACGGTGTGCCCCAAGGCTCTGTTTTGGCCCCAACGCTGTTTCTTATTGGGATGCAATCACTTTTTGACGTAGTTCCAGAGGACGTCAATGTTCTGGCCTATGCCGACGACATAACCCTGATATCCGTGTCCCCCTACTCAGTACTATCCAGAAAGCAACTACAAATAGCCGTAAATAGAGTAGACAACTGGGCACCTTCCATGGGTTTTATCTTCGCTCCAGAAAAGTCAAAGCTCATGCATCTTAGTAGCAGGAAGAAGAAGCTGAACAAACTTCCCCCACTTATAATGGGCAATAAAGTTATCCCCATAGTCCACTCATCCCGCATTCTTGGAGTCTTAGTGGATGACAAACTCAAATTCATCAACCATGCAAACCAAGTTCGGAAATCAGCTTCACTCAAACTCAACATCCTTAAAAAATTATGTAGCGCCCGGGGCGCCGGTTCCCGCTCTTCACTGTTCCGATTCCTTCATGGATGGCTGATGCCTACCATGCTCCACGGACTGGGCCTATTTAGTCGCGGTGGCGACCGCATTAACGAAAAATTGGAGCCACTATACAACCAAGCAGTTCGCATCATCGGCGGCGCCTTCCGGAGCAGCCCAATCGTTTCTATCATGGCAGAAAGTGGACAGATCCCTTTTGACTACGTGATCGCAAGAAACCTTTCCAGCAAAACGATCCGCTGGTTATCCTACAACCGAAACCCCGAAGTACCTATGGTTCAGCGTACCGAAAGCTACCTACAAAAGTATGAAACATCTATCCCTGAAATATCAACCCGCCCTGAACCTAGACTTCGCAAATTCAATGCTCCTGTCCCAAAAGTCGATCTTAGCTTGCTCTCCGCGGTACGAGCCGGAGGGAGCTCAACTGTTGCTCTGGCCAACTATCACCAACTCGTTAGTCGAAAATACCAAAGCATACCCAAGTTCTTCACCGATGGTTCCAAGTCCACTGATGGCCAGGTTGGATGTGGCATATTCAGCACTACCGACAGTGTGGCCCTCTCTCTACCACCCAAATGCTCCGTCTTCAGCTCTGAAGCTTTCGCCATCCTAAAAGCAGCCCAGGACCTCTGCCCATCTACCGGCGCAGTCATCTTCTCAAACTCTGCAAGCGTGCTGAGAGCTGTCCAGGCAGCCAACACAAAACACCCATGGATCATTGCACTTTCCAACATTGCAGCGACGAAAAAAAATTACTCTGTGCTGGATTCCTGGTCACTCCGGGATTCCCGGCAACGAGGCAGCAGATCGATTGGCTCTCAACGGTAGTCAGCTGGAACCCCCCAATACGGCCATCCCTCCCTCAGATGCCTCCCACTGGCTTAAAAACCACCTGCTCCTCTCTTGGGCAAACACCTGGAACAACATCACCGAAAACAAGGTGAGGGAGATCAAAAACTGCACCTATGCATGGAACGACCGGAATTCCTTCTTTGAGCGGAGAGCCCTAACCCGAATACGCAGAGGACACACAAGATTGACCCATGGCTATCTTATGGGTAAAGAGGACCCTCCCATCTGCCCCGCTTGCAGCGTAGTCATCACCATCAAACATATCCTCACGCAATGCCCTATACACCAGCAAGCCCGCCTTGACTGCGACCTAGCCGACAACCTTCGACAGATCCTGTCGAACGATCCTGAAGAAGAGGAAAAGGTCCTCTCATTCCTCCGGAGCAGCAGCATTTACGAGGAAATATAAACATCACTCTACCCATCTGTCCCTAGTATTTCCTTTCCCTTTCCTCCCTCCTCCCCCCCCCCCCCCAAAAAAAACAACAAAAAAAATACATAAAAATAAAAAAAATAAAAAAAAAATAAAAAAAATAAAAAATAAAAAAAAAATAAAAAAAATTGAAAAAAGTACACTAGCCACGGTAGGAGATGGGATGAATCATCCAACAGGATGAAAATCCTTGAAAAAAAAAATAAATTTAAAAAAAGCTCCAACGTATCATAGACAAAACACAATTTTATATGCATTATATACAAAGAGATCTAATATGCTGTTGGTCTAATAGTGATGCATTCACATTCATTTTTTTCTGGCAAATTGTAAATATATATATGATACTAGCTGACCCTGGGTACTTTGCTACACCTTGCAAAAATAAAGAATTATTGAAGATATCGTTTTAAATCAATTTTAACATAATTCAATGCAACAGTTTTTAAAATGAGAGCTGCAACTGGAATTTCGAATTGCACTACATAGATAATTTAAAAAAAAATTCTGGAACTTGATCTCTAAATCCAAGATCTGAAATTTTTTTCGGTTTTTTTTTAAACTTCATTGGTACTTTAAGTATACCAAAATGTATCTTTGTTTTACTGATATGGAATCATCACTCTTTTCCTCCAATGCAGAAAGGGCTCACGAAATACTATACATATTTTTTTTTGTATTTAAATAACGTCACATTTCGCTCCGTTTGTCTGATAAGTTTTCGATATTAAAGGGAGAGTTAAATTACAACCTCTCTTACGTTATATGATCTCTATTGCTTGAAATGAACTTTATTTATGCCAAAAAATTGTATGGAAGTCCTCCTTTCCTCTTCCCATTCGCAACTGCTGGAAGGAGGTATTGATTCTATTTGCGTAATTACTTGTCCAGTTATGTATATAAAAAAAAATTATTGGGACCCTCTCTCCACTTCCTATGTGCTCCCTGGAAGACGGATGGTGTTTCAAATAGTCATAGAACCATTTCTCGTACCCAAATAATTTCCCATGTATTATTTGGTTCTATTTGTTAGATAAATTCTTGGTTTATGCAAATATCTGTATGGAAGCTCCCTCTTTAATAACATGATCCCCAATTGATGGAAAAAAAGGCCTCGAAAAAGCATACTACCATTTTTCGTATCGTAAATTTGTTTCCATTTGCTCGATCAATTCTCGAATTATGCGAAAAATTATAAAGCAGCTCCCTCCTCTCTCTCCTTTCAGTTTCTCCACTGGAAGTACCAAATATTCATAGAAACATTCCTGGTACCCACATACCCTCCCATTCCAAATTTGGTTTCAGTGGCCAGATAAGATCCAGAGTAATAAAAAAATTGTATGGTAGCACCCTTTTCCCTAGAAGTTTTCCTACTGGAACAACAGAGGGTTCTCAAAATATCATTGAAAACAGCATAGAATCGATCCTTGTATTCCAATACCTCCTCATGTCGATTTTTGTGCCATTTGCTTCATTGGTTCTAATGTTATGCTGAATATTGTAAAAATACCCTTTCCCTCTTTTTATTTCTCCACTTGAAGAAAGGAGGGGTACCAAATATTCATAGAACCATTTCTCGTACCAAAATGCCATTTCAAGCCAAATTTGGTTCCATTTGCTCGAATAGTTCTCAAGTTATGCAATAAAATAAATATGGAATCCCCCCCTTTCTTATACCCCCATTGGAAAAAGGAAGGGGTCTGAAATTATCATTAAAACATTTTTCGTATACCAATACCCTCCCTTGCCAAATTTGGTTCCATTTGCTCAATTGGTTCTCGAGTTTTGTAAAAAAAAATGTAAGGTAGCCCACCTCCCTCTTCCTATTTTCCGATTGAAAGAAGGAAGGGGTTCCAAATATTCATGGAAACATTCCTTGACTTTGAATACCCTCCCATGCCAAGTTTGGTTTAATCTGCATGATCATTATTCGAGATATGCAAACATTTGTCTTTTATTTGAGAGACCCCTCCCCCTTCCAGTAAGAGGGAGGAGTCTTAAACCATAATAGGAACCTTCCCAGGCCTCAGAAGTACCCACCTGCCAAGTTTCAAGTAAATCGGTTCTATAGTTTCCAAGTCTTTAGGGAACAGACAGACAGACAGAAATCCATTTTTATACCTATGATTTTGAAAAACAAATTTATAGTTGACAAAATCAATCTAAATTTTCACATTTAGTTGAAAAAAAAAAAGAAATGTAGCTACCTCGTTACTTGACCGCGATAATTAAAATCCACTGAATTTATTATAATTTAATAGAATAGGTGATCATATTCAAACATAAATTTCTTTAATGTAGTTCCTGTGACGAAATGTTGGTCAAAATGACGCAATTTTGCCAACCTTGCTTAGGGAATCGAAGTGGAACAAAAGACTAAAACGAGTGTCAAGCCACGAACCTTCCGATTTTCCATACACTTTGTCATTTGTTAGCACATGTTCAACGTTGAATTTTAAATTATTCAACCACTTCACGCTTTAGTGTTGTGAATCAGAGCTAGAAATGATTTACGACAAACTGCGATCAAAAACAAACTGTGATAATTTTTATCTCAAAATGGGCATTCTGAGCAAAGACTATAAAATGTAAAACCAGACGTAATGAAAAAAATTGAAATTAAAACTCCAAATTTCTGATCTATTCTTAAGGTTCTGTGACAAAATTTTAGCCAAAATAACATGATAAAAACGATCAACCTATGAAAAGTTGAAGAAAAACACAAGACTTCAACGAGTGTCAAGCTACGAACCTACCGATTTTACGGATACTTTTTCCTCGAGTCAGCATATGTTCCATTGATCCCCACGGAGGCTAACTTCTTTTTCCATAAAACCATCTATCACCGCCGCAAAACGGTTACAACAACCCCGCCTAATGATAGCTTCCATCATTGCTCGTTTTGCTCTTGATTTTCCGCCGTTTCCGAAAGTGCCGTTCTCAGTGCATTTCCGTTAAGTAAATTGACTGATAGGCTAGGAATGTGCAACAAAATGTCATCGCAACAGCGCAAATCGTAAAGTGCAACCGCAGGCCGTGTAATATGTGAAAAATCAGAGCTTGATCGGGTTATTCGGCTTTTATCGAGAGCCTCGAAGTGGAAACTATAACCCCTTTTCGAGGAGGTTCCGAACTATGTATGGATAGATTGAAATGGGTTAGTGGTTGAAAAGCACTCATTAGGTGCAGCTCTATGCACCCTGTTTCACAATTCAATATGGACTTTATGAGTAGGCAATAAATTCGGAAAGAGGATTCACTTGTTAGCAACACACGCTGATGTGCCCTGGATTCGTAAACAATCCAGTAAAATGTTCGACGTATGAATGATACTTTCTTCTTGCCACATCTGCATATCTTGCAATGATCAACAACAACATATTATTACGCAATTGAGCAGTTAGTAGTTTTCAGCTGCTCAGCGTCGGATGCTAATTAGTGGAAAATCCATTTTCTGGTCGTGGTTTTGAAGAAGCATGAGCGACAAAAAAATACCTGTAGGGGGAAGTTATTCATATTTTATACCCATTTGCAACGGAAGAAAGGGGTTTAGATTACTCGGTAGAGCGCAGATCCACTTTTTTGCTGTTGGAATGGAGATTTTAACATTTTAAAACAAAGAGGATTTTTGCAATTGAAAATTGTTGAAAAGATCTACTTTGAAAAAAGTGTAATGTATAAAAAAAAATACTGACAGATTCAGTACCTACAAACGCTCATTTCTTCAGACTGATATCGTAGAATGCACCGGAACCTAAAATTTTCTGATGAATAGAAAAGTTGGCTGCAAGCATTTGTTATCCAGAAATGCTCTGCTATCATTCAAAACCGCCGAGAGACAAAGTAAAACTACACGTTTTCCATTGTCAATGCCATTGGGCTACAATTACCCACCGACTTCAAACTATTCAAACTATTCACTCTCACTAGCTTTAGGAGCGCGCGCGCAAACCTTTCTGGGATGGTTACTTTTAATTGATACTGCCGGCAACCGAAGGAAACGATCTCATTTTTCTTCTGCAAATAGCCGATAGCAGTTATTTTTCCATAACATTCATCCATATACGCGCCTGCCCGTTTTACTTACTGACCGACTGATGAATGAAAACAACCAAACTCCGAAACCTGGGGGAGACGGGCTAGGAAAAATGAGCAAATAAGTGGAGCAATTTAGCCCACTGGCTCTGCCCGTTAATTCAAATGAACAGCAGTGTGAATTATCGCCACTGGATGGATGGCTGGATGGTTTCGTGTATGAGGTTATGATTACAGTGAGCTCCATTTTCACGTATTACTGCTTATGCAGATATCCGTTTGAATTAACCGATAGGTGTGTGCCGTTAAGGAGCACGTTTGGTAATTGAATTTCGGGAAAATGCTTAGTTTCTTCCTTCTCCCCCACTTCATCGCCCTAATCCACCCTCATTGATTGATAGCTTTGTTTTGAATGGGATTCATTGGTTTGAAAGTTATGGTTTTCTGGTTTCTGAACGGGAAATTTTCACTTTTATCCAATTGGCTTTGTAGGGTATGATTAGGGAACTATCTGGATGCCTCTCATCAAGGTTAATGGTTTAATTAAGATAGTTTGACACCTAGTTATTAACCCGACTACTTTTTATCGTCTCTTCGGTACTATCAAGGTTGAAATCATGGGTGGCCAACATTTTTAACGGGCGGGCCAAATTTCAGGAATGAGATTGTCTGGCGGGAAAAAAAAAAACAAATTATTCTGGAGTATTCGAAAAAAAAAACAGATTTTTTAAAACGCTATAAAAACATTTGCATAGGTCACATCGAGTGAAGATTAGGCTTGCCAGGTTGCCCGGTTTTATTCATGTTTGACCGGATATTTAATACAAAATTTGGGAAAAGTCCGATCCGGCTCGGTTGACCGGCATTTCATTGAAAAATGCTCGGATTTATTCACCATTTTTGCCAAACCGCACAAAAAAAAATCAAATTGAATTGTTATTTTGTTTTATTTATGCATATAAAACGAGAATGTTGTGTAAATTCTATAAATATAATAATGAAAGGATATGTGGAAGCTTAAAATACGATTTAAAATCTACTGATAACTTTTGATGAATTTTTTTAAAGTTCATTTTTGCTGTTGATATTGCCTGAAGTTTTGGTCGACTATTTTGGAATCAAATTACCGGATTTTTCGAAAGAAAATTGCAAATGTTTGAAAAATGTATGGCAAATGGCCAAACACAACAATTTAAATGTGCGTTTTCTCGAAATTTGATGTTATACACTTTTACCCCTTTGCCTAAAATCACTTCAGAGATTATTTGATCTATGTTTTATCTAGTAAGAGTAGATTCAGATATATTTTTGCAAATGATATACGTAGACCAAGAATTTTTAGAACATGGCTTTTTCAAAATGAGCTTCGCGGGCACATGTGGCCCGCGGGCCATGGTTTTCCACCCATGGTTTAAACATTTGAAATATCGAGAGCTTATTGCTTATCAGATCAAATTTAAACAGGGCATATACTTTAGCTCGGTTTTTGCTTACCTTTTAAGATAATTTTTTAAATTCAAACCAGGGGAGTCAGATGTTTTTATTTTTTATTTTTTGTGTGTGGAGGAGTGTGGCGGATCATTGAAAATCGACTTCAGACGACGTTATTTGCTCAATATTCATGGTGTTTAAACATTATTAGGATAATGCGGTTTTGAAAATCAATTTTTTTCGGCCATAGGCAGTGTCCGGCAATAAACAAATTTTCCCTACATAACATGTTTGATAAAAGTTTCGGAAAATTTGTTACGAAAATACATTAAATTTTCGGAAAATTTGTTATGAAAATACATAACGAATATTTGAACATTTACACACAGAAGTAGGGTTATATTCACTCTCTGTCAGCTCTATCAGCAGAACAATAGATGAAATTATTTTTGTTTGCTAACTTGTAGTTTATTTGTGAAAGCTGACAAAAAATTTATAATATTGGTTCTGAGTTATGCCCCAATGAAAAATTCGCACCTTTGTTGAATTGTTGGTATTGAAACAAAGTTATGGTGATGTCAAGTCTAAAAATGGAACATCCGAGTCGAAGTCTCCTATTTTTAGACCCTTCACAAATTTCCCGGGTTTTTCATTAATTTTAATTTATTTCAGGGAAAACAGGTAGTATAGTTCATATTCTGTACAGTGAAAGTAATTTCTCTTTTAACTTTGGCTTGGACAGTAAAAAAACGTGATTTTTCCTTATAAACTCTAATTTCTCAAAACGCGCCCCACTGATTGAGGTGTTTGATTTACCATTGATTAGGAGGAACATATAAAAAACGTTAAAAATTCTATCTGAAAGACTCTACATGGGAAAAAGCGGTATAGTAGGATTTAGGAAGAATAAGAGTTTATTGTGTGCCTAGGAGTTTGTCCTATGCTAGTAAACTGAATTATTTACAATTTTCGGCATTTTAGGACTAAAATAGGCTCTAGGTCCTAAGTAGGAACACTCGCCCTATTTTACACGAAAACTTGGCCAATCGAAAAATAAATATTGTCTGAATTTGCTCATTTTCGGGTTTTTCTTGAATTCTTGAAACATCGTATGCCGGTCAGTTTTTATACAATCCAAAGGGATAGCCGGAACGTCAATCTTGTAATGAATTAACTTACATACACAAATAACATCAAAGTGAAAGTTGTGATCATTTGAAAGTCACTTGAAATAAAATAAAAAATTTATGATTTAAAGTTAGGTTTTTTTCTGAAAATTTGGATTTATAAGGTAAATATCAATAAATTGTGGATGCTAGTTTTGCCCTCCTCATGAGAGGGAAGGGGGAAGGGTTTAGTGACAAAATTTTTTTTCCAAAGATTTTATCGTTTCAACAATGCATGCATGAAAAAAAAAAATAAAAATAAAATGATTGTGCACTATTTGATTTTTCATCATTAAGTTTTTTTTACATTAAATAGTGTTAAATTGAAACTAAAAATCGTCGTAAAATTCTAAAATTTATAGGCACAGTTTGATACATTTGATGAAGCATCTAAGTATCTAAATATGGAAGCAGCATTTATCGATAGTTAAAATCTTTAAATTTGTTCAAGAGTCTATTAGATTTAGTTTATTTGATTTGGAAAAACTTCAATTTTTTGAGAAAAAAAAAACTTATTCTATCAAACCTTGAGCGAATTCAAAGATTTGAATGTACGATTAAAAGTTAATGCAAACTATATTCAAAATTAATGTTTTTGTATAAAATTCGGCTCTTGAACAAACTGCATCATACTTAATGTTATACAATACATCAAGGTAATATGATGTTTTGTGTAAAAATTTTACATGATCTTTTTCAACATATGTTCATTAAAAATCAAGGATTTCAATACCTGTGAAGTTTTTTTTTTATAAAATCAGGGTTTTTCATAAACAAAACTTGTTTTTTTTTTATTTTTTTTTTATTCCTTGATGAAATACTCATCTTAATATTTTTATTATGATTGTATAACGAATTTACGAACTGAATCTAGAAGAAAATTTAAATTCTAATTCTGAATCAGAATAATGAACCTGATTTCAAAATAAGAGATTCCGAAATTTCAATACGATTTCTGAAATTGGATTCCTGAGTTCAAATTCGAGATCACAATTTTGAATGTGAGCCATGAAGTGAATATTTTTCTCAGAGCCCTTAATCATGAATCTATTTGAATTAGGATGTTTTGGGTATGAATTTCAATACAATATTTAAATAATTTAATTTAAATCCGCTTCGTGAATCTGAATCAGATTCATTATTCGGAAATCACATTTTATAATGCTCAAATGATGAATCTGATTTTTAGTTTCCAATTTTGAATCGCAAATTTTAAAATTTTGATTTAACACAAAAACTCAGGATGGTTTCCAATTTTTATTATTTTAATCGGAAAATTATTACCAGAAATCCATACAACTTTCCTGTCTAATTTCTTATGCTGATTCGAACTGGACTTTAATAATTCTCAACTGGATATAAAATCCGAAATATGAAAACAGAAATACAATTTTTATTTTGATTCAATGGAACCAGAGCCCCGAAATGAGATCAATCTTATTTAACATTTGATATTCAGGACAAAAATTGCATCAACAAGTGAGAAAATTTTGAAAAATTGTAGAAGAATTCTGGTAACACTGCTCTCGTTTGTTTACATCCCGATTTGTGCTCTTGATGAAAACAAATTTCCAGCTGTAATCCGACCCAAAACCGCTATCATTGCACCGCAAAATCATCTGCCCATAACCCAGAACCCGAAACATACGGAATTAGCCCAGTTGCTGTCGCAAATACAGGTAAAGGTGAAATAAGATTTCTTGCGTGATTGGCTAGAGAGTGGTAGATCACAGCATTTGTCCGCTTCCATTTGCTATCCCACCTCGCCCCGCAACTCTCCTTCCTGATATTGCTATCGCCTGCGCCAAAGCCACCGTCCACTGCTGACACCTGCTGCCCATTATCAAATCGAAAAATACCTCCGAACCATTGAGCCGAACAGTTTGTGACCACCGCTAAATACTCAATCATTGTACGCAACCATATCGAAATAAACCAATCCAGTTTTGCTGTTTTGTTATTTCGACCCGATTACGATCATCACAATAGCCCGTCCCACTTCAACCCCCGAACAGTATTGCATCGCACGCCACAGCAACTGCTGTCTTCGTCACACACCATAGAGGACCGTAGGTATACAACAAACGTCATCGAGTACCGTGGTGCCATCCTGTGCCAATAGATATTTTATCGCATCGTTTTGCCGATCACAGCGCCATCTCTTTGTCACTAAGGTAACGAAAGTAGCATAAGAAATCATTATGGCTAAACATCTGTGTGAAAAATGCGGTAAAGAATTCGAAGGTCACTTTACTAGTTGTAACGGGTTTTGTCGAGCCATTTTCTGTCTTCAATGTTCAGGAATGACAGAAAATTATCAGGAAATGATCGACTCTAACACTCATATAACGTGGTTATGCCTGTTCTGTAAAACTCTTCTGTCGAAAGCTAGATTCCAGAATGCGATGGTGTCCTTAAACTCGTCTAATGAGGCTCTTATAGATTCTTTGAAAACAGAAATGCGAGAGAGCATTCTTAAGGAAATTCGCCAGGAAATAAGAACTAGTTTGACTTCTGTGAAGCTTTGCACAACACCGAAACCAAACCTTGAAATTCGTAGGTCGGCTACTCCTTCTTCCACGAGTAAAAGGCGTCGTATAGACAGCATCGTTGACAACCCAGCTAGTTTCCGCCCCACTCGAAAGTTGTGCGCAATTGGCACCAATCCATCTGACCTGGAAATTTCGGTGCGCTCACAGGAGACCCAGGGAGCTACACAAGATTCATCACTTTTCTGGCTGTATCTCTCTGGCATTCTCCCATCAGTTCCTGAAGAACGAGTTTTGGCAATGGTGCGTTCTCATTTGGGGGTTCAGGAAGTTATGCTTGTTAAATTGATACCGAAGGGAAGAGACGTTCGATCATTGTCGTTCATGTCGTACAAAGTTGGTATACCGTTGGACTTGAAACAAAAGGCACTGTCAACCGAAACATGGCCTGCTGGAATTCGATTTCGTGAATTTGTTGACATGAAACCTAGACAGGATTTTTTGAAGTTTTCCCCTCAACTCGCTCCACCCCAGATACAGCTTACAGTACCCCAGAGCCATCGTACAGCTCCACCATCCGCAGCATTACCCCCACTCCGATTTGCCACCGCATTACCCCCACAACAGGAAACTACTCCATATGCCTCCCCGGTCTAAATAATTCACCCGCTTCTACAATTAACGCGACAACTTCCTCACAAGATCCCGTAGACGATGTCCCGAGTAACTCATATCAACAGCAGACGAACCGCCGATATACCGTTTTTTATCAGAACGCAGGGGGAATGCGCACAAAAACCAACGATTTCCTACTTGCACTGATGACTTCTGATTACGACATTATTATGGTGACAGAAACATGGCTGCGCGACGACATTAAGAACTCTGAATTATCCGTTAATTACAATATTTACCGGTGTGACCGCAACCCACGAACAAGTCATTTGCAACGTGGAGGTGGTGTGCTAATTGCCGTGAAGCAAAGCATTGAAGCAACTCTTTTTCCTATTGAAAATTGCGAACGCCTAGAGCAAGTAGTTGTAAAAATCAAACAGAATCAAAGAGATATGTATTTTTGCTGTGTCTATTTCCGTCCCAATACCGACCTGTCTACCTATGCGACGCACTGTACGGCCATTGACGGCATAATGCAAGCCACAGCTGTAAACGATATTGTAGTTGTTGCTGGTGACTATAATTTCCCGAATCTTTCGTGGAATTTCGACGAAACTTCCAATGGATATCTTCCCGTAAATGCATCCACCGAACAAGAATTGGCTGTTATCGAAACCACTCTAGCTGCTGGCCTTTCTCAGATGTGCTCTCGAGAGAACGTCAACGGTAGAGTTCTGGATTTGATTTTTATGAACAAACCAGATGTAACTGACATTGTTGATCCACCTAGTTCAATTTTACCCACTGATCGCCATCACAGACCACATGTTATAATATTTGATTGCTTCGACGATAATGTCTTGATTGACGACGATTACCGTCACGACCTTGATTTTGGAAGATGTAATTATGTCCCAGTAATTGAAACACTAGCATCAATAGATTGGACACACCTTATTGAACATCTCTGCCCTGATGAAGCTGTTTCCGTTTTCTACGATCATCTGCTAAGGATAGTTGCGCTTCACACTCCCAGAAAACGTCCTTCCCGAAAATCATACAAACAGCCGTGGTGGAACACAGAGCTTCGCCTTTCTCGTAATAGATTGCGCAGAATACGTAAACGATATTTTCGGAACAGAACTGCAGCAAACAAAGCTGACCTAGTATCAATGGAAGCCGATTACTCAGCGCTACGTAATACCGTATTCAGACGATATATAAATAATGTGGAACGGGAAATGAAAAATAGGCCATCAGAATTCTGGAAATTCATAAAATCTCGACGTTCCGTCAACAGTTTTCCATCGCGAGTCTCACTTGACGGTCGGTCATCTGAAACTGCCCGTGAATCTGCTGATCTGTTTGCTGAATTCTTCAAGAGTGTATATTCTTCACATAGCCCACCGGCCGTCAACGAGTATTCCGAAGCATTGCCTAGCTTTGACATAAACCTTCCTCAGCCTATTTTAACCAACCGTGAAGTCTTGACAGCCCTCAAATCTGTTGATCCAACAAAAGGACCCGGCCCAGACGGTATTCCACCGTCTTTTATACTAGCGATCGCAGAAACACTCGCCGAACCACTGCGCATTATATTCAATCGATCTCTAAATGATGGTATTTTTCCTAGCATCTGGAAAACCGCTGCCATAACCCCAATCCATAAATCGGGAAATATTCATGGAGTGGAGAATTATAGACCCATTTCGATACTCTGTTGTCTGTCAAAAGTTTTTGAAACACTACTATACGAGCGACTTTATAATGCTGCTAAACCAATTTTATCAGAATATCAACACGGTTTTATGAAGAATAGATCTACGGTTTCAAATCTTATGAGCTATTCCGCTACACTATATACTGCTGTTGGCAAAAAACAACAAGTGGACGCCGTTTATATTGACTTCTCCAAAGCATTTGATAAGGTTCCTCATGAGATCGCAATCCGTAAAATTGTACGCTACGGCTTCCCATCGTGGTCTACAAAGTGGCTGCTCTCGTACCTGACAAACAGACGAGCATTTGTAAATTTACGGGGAATCCAGTCTCAGCCATTTGAAGTTCCCTCCGGCGTCCCTCAGGGAAGCCACTTAGGACCACTCATCTTCATTATTTTTGTGAACGATCTTGCCTGGATACTCAAATCCTCAAAACTAATGTACGCAGACGACCTTAAAATATTCAGAAATATCGAATCACTTATGGACTGTGCAGCACTTCAAGCAGACATCTCGACTCTTCTTAATTGGTGCAGGTGTCATGGAATGGTAGCTAATACTAGTAAATGCAGATGCATTACCTTCTGTAAAACGAGAGAACCGTTACGTTTTAACTATGCAATGGATACAGTGGAAATGGAACGAGTGGATTCGATCAAAGATCTTGGCGTTATATTCGATCGCAAACTAACCTTCTCGGAACACATAGCTGCTACTACTGCAAAAGGTTTTGCTATTTTGGGTTTCATCCGTAGGAACACTGCAGACTTTGAAGATATTTATTGTCTGAAAGCGATTTTCTGTGCTCTGGTGCGTAGCGTTTTAGAATATGCCGTGGCAGTTTGGACCCCTCATCAGGCAGTACAAATCGAACGACTGGAAAGGGTACAAAAGAGGTTCCTACGATTTGCACTCCGTCGATTGCCATGGAATGATGCCGTTCGACTGCCACCATATGCAGAAAGATGCAATCTGATATCTCTTGAAACCCTTCGCTGGAGGCGAACGTACATTCAAAGAATGTTCGTTTTTGACTTGTTAACGAATAATATAGACTGTCCCCAATTGCTGCAAAACATTAACATTCACGCGCCAGCTAGACGACTTCGTCAACAGAACTTTCTGTGGATACCATACAGCCGCACCGTCTTCGCACAAAATCATCCTCTGTATAACTGTTGTCGTGTTTTCAATGAAGTGTCAAACGTTTTTAACTTTAACATTTCCAAAGATATATTTAAGAATAGTATACGTAGTTCTAGAAATTAATACATGTTTAGTTTAAGATATGTTTGTGTGATTACTATCAAAGACATTAATAATAAATAAAGATTACGAAACCTGGGGTTAGTTTTCAGGTTACGGCATCAGTTCTGAGTCAAGATTATTACGTTCCTACGACCATGTCAAACACCGTTTTGTCTTCATTGTGTGTAAAACAAGTCTTGTGTAGAATTAGTATGGAAAGCTGTTTTTACAAAGCAGACTTTTATGGTAAAAATTGTACCTAATCTTGCTTTCATACCTTGAAAGTAAAATATGGTATGATTTTGTCCAAATAAATGTGGTACAATGCCAAAGTTTGGGTCTCACTTTCGATATACGGATGCCTCGATTTTCCCAAGTGTAGGTCTCACTAAAACCTTAACAGTTCGTTTCATAAAGTAACAAATTTGCAACAATTAATGTATGAAAAATCTGTACACATGTACACATAATTTCCAACTGTTTAAAATTATTTTTAAGGGAAAATAAAAAATCATGAAATGAAGGATTATTTATACCTTGTTCACCCAACGTTTCATAACTAGTTTTGAGAGCATAACTATGCCACTTTTAGGTATAGCATGCGGCCAAAATTTGGCATCGTTGTGCTTTCTAAATTCATTTTAAAAAAAGATGAAGTATTAAAAAGATTTTATTGAATGCAAATTTTGACATTACTGTGGTATTGCTAAAGGTAAACCAAATTGAAATAAAAAATAATTGAATTTTTCATAATAAAAAAAATTGTCAAGCCACGAATCTCATTTTGGGCTCAGTAGGCAATTGTATGAAAACTAGGTTTTTATTGTTCAGTGCAATCAAATTTTTATCTTTTGAAAAATATTTTTTTATCGGAACAATGGAAATCGAACAACAAATCAAGGTGTCATTTCATTCTCACTTTGCTACTTAAAGGTTACGATGGATATAATGAAACCATGGTGATACCTTGTTTTGTTAGCTTTGAAAAAGCAAAATCAAATAATGCTTTCATTTTGGTCTCTATGCGTTCCATAGGTATTGGTTTGGCATCATCTTTCTACTTATTGATGTTAAATGAAATTTTGACATCGGGAAAATGCGATACTGATAGGCTTACTTTTTGCTATCGATTCAGGTATCCAAGTCGGCTTGTGATTATTTTTCCGGAAGATCATTCGAAACAATGATTTCGGTCCCAATTTCGATAAATCATCCATACAATCTGCGAGCTGATTAACAATCCAAGAGATTGACCAATTAAAACTAAATTGAACCGAATTGCTATCAATCCAAAAATTTCCAACACCCTTCAGCAATTTTCAATTAGATTATCAGTTCTTCTAACATGTATTGTTTTTTTTTTATAAATGGTGCTTTTAAACTTTTACCTAATATATGGTGGAAAATACGTTTAACAAACTCCGAGAATCAAGTGTACCAATGTACCATTTGACCTATTTAGCTAGGTCTTTCGCGTCTCTGTGTTATTTATCACAATATACAAAAAAAATACATTTTTGAAATTCTTAATCTTTTCTCACATATTACAATTTTATCAGTTTAAATATATCAACATCCTGAAGTAATTTAATAATCTTGTCTTTTTGTTGTTTCTCATTTTTCAATATTAATTCATTAGAATTACCAAGTTTCAACAATAGCATTTTTGGAAGTAACATGGTGCACTCCAAGAAGATATGATCAACAGTAAGATTGATTGTACAATTAGAACAGATGGGAGGAGACGAATAAGATAGTCAGTACTTATCCTTGTCGAATCCCTTGAGTAGCAGACGAATAAGTTGATCCGATTCGTACTTTAAAAGTTCGGTTGACTGAAGGGTTCTTTAAAAAATTTAGTATTTTTCCAGAAAAATTCACTTTTATTAGCGCAGAGATAACTGCGTCTCTATTCAAAGTATCATATGCTTTAGAAATATCCATCCATCAATATGTTGATTATCTCTTAACGGGGGGTAGGGTCTAACGGGTATAAAATAACACCATATTTACGATTTTTTCTAGAGCTATCGTTTAAACAAATGTATTCAAATTTTTTGCATTATAAATAGCATTGTTAAAAGAACATTTAGTAATTTTTTCGTAAAAAAATATTGAAAAATAAGCCGGTGACGGAGCACTTTCGAGGATGCCTTTAAGAAAACAGGATTTGCGGTGAACACTGTATCTCAGCACAGAATCATCTGAAGTCAAAAAATCAGAGCGAAATTTTTTTAATAGATGTTTTTCTGGACCCCAACGTTTTTATTTAACTTAAAAAAATTTTTATGAAATTTTTGTGGCTGTTTGAAGTAAAACTACAATTTTTCACGAAAAAATCCGCTATATTTCACCTGAAAAATCTCCCCAAAGTAAAAAAAAACAAAAAAGAAAAACGTTGGGGTCTGGTATTTTATATGTAGAAAATATGTTCCAAATTTGAAAAGAATCGGATAAGTAGTTTTCAAATGACGATGTCCACGGACTTCAAAAATGTGCTTTCGAGAAAAACGCGTTTGAAGTTTCTGCTCTTGCTTTCTTGCAGTATTAGACAGGAGGAGATAAAGGCCTATAATTTCAACAGTTTTTCTTCAATTGACTTGAAAATTTGACATAACATTCTTGAAATGTTTTACAAATCGATTTTTTGAAAGTGTTAGACCAGTGGTTTTCAAAGTGGTCCCTACCGCCCCCTTGGGGGCGTTGAAAGCTTCTAAGGGGGCGGTGAGCTCAACTTAGAAATTTGGGGGGGCATTGGAAGGGCTCAAGGGGGCGGTGCGATCCTTTTCGAAATTAAAATTTCCACGAATTATGGAACAGCTTAGAATTGAAATGACAACGAGTACGTTCAATGCCCACCAATGAAACGACTTTGAATAACTTTGAAAACCAAATTATCTCTGTAAGTCACAATCTCAGGCAGATTATTTGTTAATTGTTAATTGTTAATTTGTTAATTGTGATAGATTTCGTATAAAAACGATCTGTTTATTGATCTGATCTTGTAAGTTTATTTTGAGTTGAACTAAGAAGCATAAATTTCGGATGGCAATGTGCTCTAGGTCATATGAATTTGATAAATTTTAAAGTTTATACAATACCTGAAAATTTTTAAAATGTATTTTCTTAAAAAAAATACAAAAAATCTTTCGAATAGAATCTGTGATAAAAGGCGTCACAGATATGGTCATAGATTTTTGAAATAAAAGAGGAGAATGCCTAAAACTCAAAGGATCGTTAATTTTTAATTCTGATTTGCTGATTGTTAATTCAATTGATTAAGAAAAGGAATACGGCAATTTTCATGATTAAACATAAACAGGTATACGATTCTCACTAAATTATCGGAATTAAGTTTTTGGAACCTATGTTAAATTTTTAGACCCATGAAAGAAATAGTATTCAAATTTAGTCTACAATTGCCATGAATATTAGTTGAAATTTATTTGATCAAGAAATGATACTATTTAAAATACTTTTTATGCGATTTCACCGAATTATCAGTTAATATTTAGTGAAAAATAAAAAGCAAATTTAATTAGTAAAGAATTCTGTTTACCAAAATTGGGATAGGCGATTTGATATTAGATTTTTTTGTTTCCAAGTTTAAGTATTTGTCCTGAAAAGAATTATATAATTTTTTTAATTTCAGTCTTGATGTTTGAAGCAATTTTGAATTTATTTTTTGTTTTGTATTGCTTCAATTGATTGTTATACGTTGGCTTTTCGGTATTCTCAAGTCATCTGTAACAGTTTTTAAATGAGCTACATTGAACGTTTTAAATTATACTACAATCAAATTCCAAAAGCTTATGGTTTTGCAACAATGCCATTTAACATTCTTTTTAAACATTTTTCAAAAATTTGCTCAGGGGGGCGTTGAGCTCAAGAATTAAGCGAAAGGGGGCGGTGAAGGAAAAAAGTTTGAAAACCACTGTGTTAGACCCTACTCCCCCCTTAATGGCTTATCGAAAAATTCTTCTATATCAGCGAAATAAACATCGGTGCCTAGTCCTACTCTAAATACATACTGCCGAGGATCTAGAAGTTTTTAGTCTTCTAATTCACAAATTAAACGTCGTTAACTATTCTTTCCAAACTTTCCCTATGCTTTCATTACTTCGTATGAAACATCTTAAGAATTCACAGAAAATGATAATCTCATGTTGATTGAAATTGAAGATAATACGGAATTCAAATATTCGATTCACTTACCGCAACAAACACGACTGCTATCACCCGGCAGCTGCCTCTTCGAGCTCGATCGATCCGGCTAAGCATTTTCTCCCTTTTGGGTTTCCGTATCATTGATCACAGGTCAAACAAACACTTCCGTTAGCAGAACACTACTCCCCGGGTAACGGCTGTGCTCAAACCGCCAAACAGTTAATTTTATTGTTGTTTGTTATTTTCTCCACCTTCAAAAATTGCTCAATGACGCAAACTTAACGATTTCACACCTAAGAAAATGATTTCTATTTTCACTGGGTAAGATAGAAATTGAGATTTTTTCTAAATTTTTCCGTTTCTTATAGCAATTATACTATGTTTTTTAGGTCACTTGCATTTTTTACAGGTCCAGTTTCTTCGATTTGAATTCTCAGGAGTCCGAGTAAGATCACATTAGCAAACTTAAAGTAGGGTTCTTTGAAAGCAATTCGTTTATATAACACTTTTCACTGTTTTGTCAAAATTATCCGTCGACCCAAGATCGCTGCCATGCGCTCGCTCTGGGGATCATTATCTAATAAATTAGAAAATATTTCCCAGAAAGCGAGAGAAATTTCGCCACCACGAGTAACGCGGGTTGCCTCGGGGTGATGAAGCCGAAGTTTATATTTCCATATTGACATCAGTAGTAGGATCTGTGAACGATTTCGACACGAAAACGACACCACCATGATGATCGTCCGGAGATCATCAAGCTGGCGTAGCATAAACAACCCGAAAGTATGAACCCCTATCGCGATTTAATTGTTGCAGTAATAATATAAACATCACCCGAGCCATGCCATGGCGAGAAAGTTTTTGCATGCTGTCAATGTTGATAAACGTACAGCTCGTGCATTCGAAGATTTCATGCGTGAAAAAACATCAAAATAAACAGTACCTACGTCTCAAGCTTCCCAATTAATATGACATTCGGGTTTGGTTTGTTTTACATGATAAAAATTTTGTTATGTTTCATATGCCTTTACAGACTCCAAAAAAGAGAATTCAGCATTTGAAAATTTGCAACATTATTGAGCGAACTCCATTAGGCAATATTTACAAAAAAAAATTATCAGGTCTTTCAATAATTTTCAGTCAAGTTAGGCGAACAAGTTTCCTGAAATAATAATTTTAATAACTTAGAGCTTGAAAATCATTTTTAAACATATTTATGACGAAGAAAACCATAAAAATTAACGAAAATTCACCATAAAAGTCTCACTCAAAATCACCAAAGGAAATCGTAAAAATCTCAATTTTAATTTGCAGAAATTTACGCCTTTAAGTATGCAATGACTAAAGGATAGCAAACAAACTTTAAGAAGTCTGGCTGTTTGACACTTATAAACTGTGAAATAAGAAATAAGAACTAATACAATACTCGCTCGTTACTATGAATTCCTTGACAAAAACATTATTTCGGTTAAAAGTATTGGCTCAAAACACTATTTTTCGTCTCAATCTTTAAAGTTAAGAAATAAATAGTGAAAAAACTGAATCGAATGAATTTAAAGAGCTACAGTTGTTGAAAAATATATGAAAACATCAATATTGTCTGCTAACATAGCGGATCACAAAAAAACATCGATGTTCATTAATCTATGGAAAGGATATAATTAGACAAATATAAAAACTTGAGTTTTTGGAATTACTTCAACAAAACATTCGATTATTTAGTAAAACTGTCTTTGTAATCAGATCGATCACACAAACGTCCAATTACCAAGTTAGTCCGATTCAAAACCGTCAGATTAAAGAGCGAGTTTTGTATGTTCAAAAAAAGTCAATGAACCTTTTATCTTTAGATTTTGCTTGATTTTTGCCCAGAGGTGGGCCCTCTGAATGATTGATCAAATCTCCTTTAACTTTATAAATATCACAATTTTTTTCATCTTCACGCAAATGCTTTTTACTCATCTTCGGGTTAATGTATCTTGTTTAATTTTTGTTACAAAGATATGATGAAAATAAGAGAATTGGATAAAGTATCCCCATGCTCCCCTACTCAGTAAATATCAGTGGAAGGAATTTTTCTTGAAAGGAATCTATTTTCGATTCAAAATTGAAAGAATTAAACAATAACTTAACTATAAGGACTCGGTTTACTGCTGAGGAACATAGTATACAAAACTAAAAAAAAATCTTCGATGAGTTATGAAATCATGGAGCAAGATTTTATTGAATGGTCTGTATAGCTATCTATCTCTCTATTATATAATTATTTGATGAAAGTAAGAGAAAAAGATTAAAAGTTTGTAATTGGAATTTTTTCCTAAGAAAGTTATTTATTCGAACGTAATAAAATTGCAGCAGAATGTTTTTAAAGTTCTGATTAAGATTCCTCAACATACGAACCCTTTTAATGAAAATCGTAGAAAAATGATTCATGACCAATTTGTTTTGAGTTTCAGAGATAACCGGATTTTTTTAATTGGAAAATTTTGATAAATTCCAGCGATTTAAGCAAGACATTGACCCACGAATAAGATTTGGTCTTAGGGATTTGAAATGGAACCCTCAATTACTGATACCTTCAGCTCCTATTTTCATTAGTAACATAAGAATTACACTGATTTTTAAGTTATTTTTCAAGGTATACCGAAACAATAACTTTTAAATTTTTCTTTCATCACCTGACAATTTGACAATTTTGTCAATTTTAACAATTTTGATAATTTTAACAATTTTGACAATTATGACAATTTTGACAATTTTTGACAATTTTGACAATTTTGACAATTTTTACAATTTTTACAATTTTTACAATTTTGACAATTTTGACAATTTTGACAATTTTGACAATTTTGACAATTTTGACAATTTTGAATATTTTGACAATTTTGACAATTTTGACAATTTTGACAATTTTGACAATTTTGACAATTTTGACAATTTTGACAATTTTGACAATTTTGACAATTTTGACAATTTTGACAATTTTGACAATTTTGACAATTTTGACAATTTTGACAATTTTGACAATTCTGACAATTTTGACAATTTTGACAATTTTGACAATTTTGACAATTTTGACAATTTTGACAATTTTGACAATTTTGACAATTTTGACAATTTTGACAATTTTGACAATTTTGACAATTTTGACAATTTTGACAATTTTGACAATTTTGACAATTTTGACAATTTTGACAATTTTGACAATTTTGACAATTTTGACAATTTTGACAATTTTGAATATTTTGACAATTTTGACAATTTTGACAATTTTGACAATTTTGACAATTTTGACAATTTTGACAATTTTGACAATTTTGACAATTTTGACAATTTTGACAATTTTGACAATTCTGACAATTTTGACAATTTTGACAATTTTGACAATTTTGACAATTTTGACAATTTTGACAATTTTGACAATTTTGACAATTTTGACAACTTTGACAATTTTGACAATTTTGACAATTTTGACAATTTTGACAATTTTGACAATTTTGACAATTTTGACAATTTTGACAATTTTGACAATTTTGACAATTTTGACAATTTTGACAATTTTGACAATTTTGACAATTTTGACAATTTTGACAATTTTGACAATTTTGACAATTTTGACAATTTTGACAATTTTGACAATTTTGACAATTTTGACAATTTTGACAATTTTGACAATTTTGACAATTTTGACAATTTTGACAATTTTGACAATTTTGACAATTTTGACAATTTTGACAATTTTGACAATTTTGACAATTTTGACAATTTTGACAATTTTGACCATTTTGTCACTTTTGACATTGGTTACATTAATTTAATTTTTGTTTCATATCGATAGTGTCAAAGCTATCCTATAAATTTCAATTAAAACTTTGAAATTCAGTTTAAATTTCAATTTGTAACAGATTTATTAATATTATTGAATTTTAGTTTGAATAATTTATTCTGCATCGGTATAATGAAACTACATTTATTTTGGTACCTGAACTTTGACGTAGATTCAAGGGTGCTTTTTGAATGTGAAACATGAAACAATCTTAACACTTATTTTCTTGAATTTTTTGTATGTTCTGTATCTTGTATCTACATATGTAGTTTGTATGTAGTATGTGTATTGTATTTTAAATCAAAGTTATTGGAATTTTAAAATAAATAAACATAATTGATTCATCTATCAATTCTAAATTTTAATTTCTAATCTTTATTTGTTTTATTTAATCAAGTTAAGCGCTAGTCTAAAGTTTAACCACAGAGAACAGACGTACAAGCTCGAACAAAAAATCGTCAAAAAAGTGTGTAAAATTTCAAATGCTATCAGCAAAAAAATACGTTAGAAATTGACTACAAACAGTGCCAACTATTGCGCCGTTTAAAGGATACAAATCAACTTTAAAGTGTTCAGTTTTCGAAAAGGCGTAATCGTATATGAACTCACAAAAAATCAATGCAATGTCTCAGTAAAATGGACCTACCTACCTACCTAAGGGTCCAGCGCCGATTGACCGGCGCATAGGGCTGAGATAAAAGATCTCCACTGCTGGCGATCCGGAGCCAGCGTCTTCACTTGCTGCCAGCCGAGGTTCTCGTCAACTGTGCGGATTTCAGCGGCTAAACTTCGCCGCCACGAGCTTTTGGGCCTGCCTCTTCTTCGATGCCCATCTGGATTCCAGTCAAGCGCCTCTCTGCAAATCTCGTTTTCATCTCTTCGCAGCGTGTGCCCAATCCATCTCCACTTACGTTCCCGAATCTCGATTTCTAGCGCCTTTTGATGACACCGGCGATGAAGTTCAACGTTTGAGATCCAGTTGCCAGGCCACCAAGCGCGGATGATGTTCCGCAGGCAGCGATTCACAAAAACTTGCAGTTTTCGCGTCGTCACCGCATATGTGCACCAAGTTTCACACCCGTACAGCAATACGGATTTGACGTTTGAGTTGAAGATTCGGATCTTAGTTCGTAGAGAGATCTGGCGTGACCGCCAGATGTTTCGGAGACTCGCAAACGCAAATCGGGCTTTTCTGATCCAGGTTTCGATGTCCTTCTTGGTACCACCATCAGGCGTAATCTGGCTACCAAGATACTGGAAGCACTCCACTGTCTCAACCTGTTGTCCAGCTACCACGAAATTGGAACGATTTTCTGTATTGATCTCCATCGACTTGGTCTTTCCGACATTGACTTTGAGACCTGCTGCCTTGGAGCTTTCGGTGAGGTCGTCGAGTTTGCTCTGCACGTCTTGTTGTGTTTGGGCGAGCAAAACAATATCGTCTGCCAGGTCAAGGTCGTTCAGTTGCTCCATGGTTGAAGGATTCCACGGCAATCCTCGGTTTGGTCTACAGTCAATCGATCCAGTCAAGATCTCATCCATTACGATGAGAAAAAGCAGCGGTGACAAAATACATCCTTGTCTCACTCCAGCAGTTACCGGGATTGGTTCGGACAAGACACCGTCGTGCAAGACCTTGCACGAAAATGCCTCGTACTGTGCTTCGATGAGATGGACTAGTTTCTCTGGGACCCCTCGTCGTCTAAGAGCAGCCCAGATGTTTTCGTGGTTCAGTCGGTCAAATGCTTTTTCGAAATCAACGAACACCAGCAGAAGTAAAATGGACGGCTTTAATTTATTGCTAAATAAATGAAATAAGAGTTACTTTTAACTGGGAGAAATTTCCCTTTCTTTATTTTTGCACTACTATGACAATTAAGATAACTAGCAGATTTGATATAAGTTTTCGCACTTCTTGAACAGTAATTTATGTTAGAAAATGCAACTCCTATGTCCGGTCAAATACAAAAACATTCTTGACGATCAGTCTCACCCAGCAGTACTGATTCTAGGCATCTCCAAGCGGGTTTCTTTCACATATCACTTTAGCATCCAGCTGTTAAACTTTGTATTTCTAACAAATTTGATGGAAACAGATAATAACTTTTATGATTATTTTTTACATGCAACATGATGAACGTATTACGAAACTTCAACAGCGATTTTCTTGAAACATGCTAGGCAGCTCATACGACCTATAGAAAACTGATTGAAACTTAGTCAGCTTTGTTTTGACAGTTCTCTTTGGTGTGTTTGGAGACATCTGGTGGCCCAGCCAAAATTAAAAAATGGTTCAAAAAGGGTGTTGGGATTTTTACACAAGTTTCGTGGGCTAGCTTGTACGTCTGTTCTCTGTGGTTTAACCTAAATGGAGGTAACGCAATCTAAACTAGATGCCGAATTCAGAGTTTAGAGACCACAATAAATCCTAGTTTACCAATGAAATTTGAAATCAGATGAAATTACTAAAATCAAATTACTAGATCTGATGTTTTCTTTTTTTTACAAATAAGAAAATTTTGAAAATTGTTGCCAAAAGCTCTAAACAGAGATTATTTTTTAAAGGTTTTGATCGAAGTTCTGAGTCAAGATTATGAATCTCGAATCAAAAACAACAAAATATAGGTGATGAGGCACTTTCAATTTTATGTATAGGATAGGATCGTTCAATCATGAATCAACCTTTGATCTTCTTGATTATTTGGAAATTGGTTTCGCGTTGAAATATTTTTTAAAACGGTGGTAGCAAAAACATCATACTAAAAATTCATTAAAGGCAGAATAAGTTTACATAAACATTCCTTGGAACTTTTTGTTGCTTGCGATACTTTTTCTCGCACTAATTTTATGCATTTCCAATTCGTCGCAACTCTTAAACGATAATTTAATTAGATTCTTACACTCGTCATGTCTCGTGACAATAAGGCCCAGGAGTTTTCCACCTTATTCGAATTCTTCAATCAAATGCAACACCAAGCAATGCAGTTTACTGCTCCGCATCCAATTAGATTCGATTTCAACTAACTAACCCACATCCGCAGAACCCGCTCGCCCAGTCAGTTCTCGATGAAAATCGAAAGTTTCACCTTGGAATTACCCGTCCCGTTCCATGGACGACGGCAATGACGACAACCGGCGGAACAAGTTTCCATCCGCGAGGGCTTGGCTAATGATTGAGGTTATGCCCGTAGCCGAACACCTTTCGCGGAACGACGTGCGGACATATGAAACCAGTTGATGGAAATTGCAAACCTGCAGCCAGCATCTCTCCGACTCAATGAAAACACCCTCGGAGGAAGCTTCCAGTACATATCGATGACACCCAGATGATATTGCTATCAACTGGTAAGTATAACCGACATTTGAATGCAACTTCGAACGTTTCCACACAAAACACTTTTGTCGTAGTTGGGAACCGGTTGTTCGGAAAATCTGTGGATCCACATTCAGGGAAAACTTTGTATATTTCCAATGAAAGTTACGATTTCACCGCCTCAGCGAATGATCATTCAAATTGCTGGCAGCCATTGCTTTGGAAATTGCCAATCAACCTGGCAATTAAAATCGATACAGATGGTATCCACCTTTTGAAACCATTCTGTTGAGAAAGACATAAACGGATTAGGGAATATAACCTTTTTTAAAAGAAACTTCAAGGAAACCAGGTTTGAAGGGAAACTTGCAAATTATACAATTTTGGAATATTAAACCGTGTACGAGAGTTGTGGGTTGATCAGCTTCCGCATAAAATAACAGGTTGGGTATCGAAAGTATTTTTAAGATTTTTTCCAATCCTGCTCCTAGAGCGTCAGTTCAAGAAAACACGAAATGTTTTATATGTTCCTGAATCCTCATCCGTACTAAAGATTTCACTACTTTCAACAACTCTAGAAGTGTCTATTTGACACTACAAACTGCAGTATCGCTGTTAAGTGTTAGTAGTAATCCTTAGAACTAAATATGTACGATCATAAGTCACTATTAGTGTTAATTATTTTTTCTATATTCAGTACAGTACCAATGAAAAGCATCAAGCTTCAGAGAAAAGCCGTAATACATCTTAGATGCAATAAAAAAGTGCATGTGTTGAAGCTAGGCATGAGATTGGTTAATGGTTTTTTAACTTATTACGAATGACCATTATGACAAAGCGCTGTGACCCCTTATTTTTCAATCAATCATACTTTTAAGTTGTTTTAATCGTTATTTAAAAATGCAATACCAAGTCGATATAATTTGGTAACATTATGTTTTTGATATACGAAACAAAGAATTTTACAAATCTTTTGGTGAGGGGATCGTGGTCTTATTTTTCAATTTTCTCCGTGATTTATAATATTCCAGAGCAAGATTTCCCCCATGGAACTTGATTGACTAGAGGGGAAATTTTATACGCCCACCGCAAATTGATCACCGCAATCACCGTATTTTAAGAAGTTAGTGAGTAGTTGAAACTAATTATTATCAAATGCATCGTAGCTGATTTCGTGATTCATATTTTATATAGAACTAAATTACGAAAAAAATGTTCATAGCAGAAAATTGTTTTTAAATCATACAGAGTTTAGATAAAATTAAGTTTTCATCCATGTCAGTGAAAAAAAAAGAAATTTTTCTCTATATTTTTTTGGACAAGTATTTGTCCAAAATAATTTTTTTAGGATTTCAAAATTCAGTAAATAGATAAATACTTCTTTCCTATTTGGATTGGAAATCAAAATATTCATTTAAGAAGAGATTCTAACGAAACTCGCTTCAAGTTTATATGTATGAAATTCGTATATCATTTTTTATGCAGGTCGTTTCTGGTACTCTATTCTTCTGGTTTTGAGCTCTTTTAAAAAATTTCTTTTTCCAAATAAATCATAAATGAAGTTTTATCAATAATCAACCTTTTTGGAGTATACTTCAGATTTTAAAAAGGAAAATCTCAAAAAACATTGACTACGATATTTTCCATACAAACATCCGTCCAAAAAAGAATGAAATCCTGTTGGGCGATAACGAACATCATTTTCAAACCGGTACCATTTTTGATCTTGTCTATGGATTTTGATGAAACATTTTTAATTTTTTTTGGTCGAATTTCAAGTATTTTAAGTGAAAATTGTCAAACAAAACAGCGAGTTTTGTGAGGCAATCTCGAGATCACGATATTAGAACCAGATTTTGTGAAAATTTCATGAAAAAATATCAACTCAGATAATAATGGCAGCCGGTCAAATTTGGAAGCGAATGCGCTGCTTTACGTTATTTCAATCTTTTTGAGCGTAGATATAGGGAAAAACTGCACTAGACGCACCAGCGGGGTAAGATGGCCCATGTCATTCTTTCTCAAAAATTCACTTATCATGGCTTCGAATTTCGTTTTTCTTCATTTCTATTGTAGCCAACAAGCTTTTCATCATTTATTAGATGAAAAGTTCTCAAAAACGACTTCAGTTGTTAGAAACAGAAGAATTAATGGAATCAGGGTGAAACCTGCTACTTTTCATGGTTAACATTTAAGGTTTTATGGTAAACTGACCTGGGCTGGAAGACTATAAATATTTTGTTGTATTTTTCTAACTTCATACAAATTTTAACTAAAATCAATCATATCAAAATTGGGGCAGAATGTCCCCAAGACCACGTGTTTTAGGCTCCAATTTTGAATGCTGTTAACTTTTGAGAAAACCCAAATATTAAAACAAGATGCCATGCTTTTTATTTGCTGACTCCCAAATTACGATATCAATGCATAATTATAACAAATTTCGTCCTTGTTCGAGTTAAAAAGGTGCTTCAATATTCAACTCGAAAAAATTATCTGAAGCCCTGTTTAGCGCGATATCAGTCAAGGAATTGAATTTCGTAGCCTACCTGAAGGCGTTTTACCTATAACGCTATTAAAAAGTATATTTTGAAAAGCGAAATTTTCGATAACTTTAGCATTAGTAAATGATTTTTTGCCAAGGTATGGTTAGTTTACAAAAATACGATGAACATGTCATCAAAAATTTTATGTTTCAAACATTACATTCCTTATAATCATTGTTTCATTTCTTACCACCACTTTCGGTATGGTGCGTTCTGTCAACTAGTTTTGGCGTTCTACCCCGCGGTTTGTTTTTTGGCTGTATAAGTTTTTTTTTCCAAAAATATCATTAAAATCGGGTTTTTATCATAATACGTAAATCTGATCCCTGTTTCGCCGTAAACTTTCAATTTGGTTCTTAGATGATTCGTATCGCTGTAAATAGTGATTATGCTTAACTGGTGCTTCTTGTACAGTTTTCCCCTAACTTGTTTTCGAAAATTAAATTTTTCAATTCGAAAATATTTTTTTTAGAAACGCGAGTAATTTTTAATATTGCGACATAACTCTTATACTAAATAGTCTATGACAACTAATTTTTTTTTGTCAAGGGTAACTCTAATATTATGTTTTTAAATCAGTTAGCTTTTTTTTAAATTATCTTTTTTCTATTCATCAATTCAATCAATTATGACTTATTATACATAAAAACAGTAAATTTTTCTATCTTAAGACCGCTGAAGTTATCACCAAAACTTGAAGTCTAAGGCACGATCTGCAGACAAATTTGAATTAAATATTTTTAATCCAACGAAAAATCGTTTATGTCATTACAAATGTTATGCTGATTGGAAATATTGTTACAGAAATCAATTTCACCTCAATAAACATTTTTCCTTGTTCTTCCAATGCTCAACAAGGCATTTAAAAAAAGTTTTGATAAATTATCCAAGGCCACAAATTTAACATTTTTCCGAAGAGCGATAAATTTTAAACATAAATTTTACTAATTTGGACGCCCTGAATCTAAATATATTTTTATTTTATTAGGTTTTTTTATTGATATAAATTTTGAAAATAGGTTTTAGATTGTTTTAAAGAAAGTTCCGCACTTTTAAAAGAAAAACTTTAAAACAAACATTACATTTAAAATAAAAGTTTCAAATCAATTATCAATTTGCTTCATGGCTTCAAGTTTTTTTTTAGTTCTGCGAAAAAGTTATAGAAGTAATCTATTTGTTTCCTTTTCCTGATTTAACGAAGTTTTAAAGATGTTTTAAACCAAATTAAATTTTATATGTTTTCAAGCATATATCTAATCGTTGTTTTTTTTTAACAAATAATGTCCAAATACTTGTATGTACCTAATCATTTTTTCAAAAAAAAAACTGTTGAATTTTACTTTCTTAGATCATGCAATTATGGTGACTATTACAATATTACTCCTTAATTGAATGAAGTAAAATTAATAAAATCAGTATCAGATTTTTCTTAAAAGGAGGTTTGATATTTAATCAGTTATCAATGACATATTTTTAAACTCCATATCACCAAAATTAAATGTGATAGTCCAAATTTGACAAAAAATTTGAGTTCAGGACGATAAAATTTACCAAATCAATCGTTAAAACCTAAGCATCAAAATGCTTCTGTCTTTAGTTTTTTTCCTAATGAAAAAAACACATTTCAAATCGCGATTAATTAAAAAAAACTCAAAACACTACAATGGAATTTTTTAATCAACCCGTCAGTTGGAAATGACGAAAATGCAAGTGAATTAAGATAAATAATAAATAACAATCATTATTATTTACCAAACAGTTCATTATGATAGTTTTTTTTACCTGATCTGATATTTAGTTTAGAATTCTTTTTTTTATTCTAAACCTTTTTTTTTAATCTTTTACTCAAATTTTAAAACTGGACTGCTTAGAAGTTATTTTGAAGCAAATTTCTAGTTTTGAATAAGAAACATCATATGGAAAAAATTGTTAGTAACTTAAAGAAAATACTATTGATTTGAATTTTGAATGTGATTTGTTTTGGAAGATTTGATTCATTTCATCAGTAAAATTTATTATTTTTTCAGTTTATTTGATAATTATTTGTAAGAAAATCCTCCATTTCCTTATTTATTGCTTATTTTTGGTATTGTTACTATTTTTAGCTAAATTTTAATTTCGAAAACCCCTCCATGGATGGACAGGTCCTTCGAATGAGCCTGTTGACATTCCACTAGAAATTTTTCTCAAAGCATTCATATCTTGATGAGTAATTTTTGTAACGTGTTGTTCGGCACTATATCAAATTCATGAATGAGATACGTTGTTATACGATATACGGATTTTTGAATATTATTTGAGATATTGCAACATCCTACGAGTACTGAATTATAACGCATTTTGATAGAAAAATATTGAATATCAAAATATCTCATCTTGATATAACTTCGATGTCCGTGTTTCATAAAAAATCACGCATATATACGCATAATTCGATATAATTTCAATATTTCATGATAATCTGAAACCAAATTTTTGGTCGTTGAAAATTAAATCATTTCCATTCAATCGTATCAATAAGATATAATCCAGATTTAAGAAATTTTGATTTTCAAACTTTGAATACAAACCTATAACTGGATTAGACATAAATACCTCGTTGAGGTATGTTTGAGTAATTATTCTGATATAATCTTCTGATCGGGAGCACAACAATTTTAAAAAAATATATTGAAATCCACACTTCGTGCCTACTTTCAAAGCTATTTTCCAATACCAAACTTTTACACATTTATACTAAGTTTTCCAGAATTATTCGCGCAAGTAAATTAGAAAAAATACACACTTGAAACACACTTTTGAAACAATTTTTTTCATCAAAACCATCCGATTTCAAATCGTTTCTCAGGTTTCAAAAAAGCTGGACATGCTTATATTGATAAAACTCGCTTCAAAAATTTTGTTTTTGGACGCAATCATTCAAAATAAGGATAACTTGATTTGAGTTTTTCGTTTGATTTAACGAAAAAAGTCAATTGATCCGGTTTTTTTCCGGGAATTTAACAACAAGGCTCATTCTTCCCGACGAATTGATCTGGTCAAAACCCAGGCATTTTTCAACAAAATCTGGGCAACTGGCCCAGCTTTTCAAAAATTTTGTGTCAAATATCCGGGCAAGTCCGGGTAAAACCGGGCAATCTGGCAAGCTAAATTTATACGTTTTTTTGCTTAGAAAGCCTTCTTTGTAAAATACGAACAATAATAGCCTGCAGAAATAGTGAAAGGTGTAAATTTTCGTCGGAATTCAATCTCAAGTAAATGACTTGAACTCTAACCACTACGCCAACTCCACTGGCCTAAAAAGTATTATATGGAAAGTGTTTGAAAATTTTCTTGAGGAATTCAACAAACTTTTGAGATAAATCAATATAAGACCAAATGAAAGTACGTATCAATTTGTTTAACATATGTAACTTCAACTAAGAAAAGCCTCAAGTCTTAGAAAACAAAGGTTGACAGATACACTTTTTTTTTCCAAAGATGTACTGCCAAACAAGCATCTTCCAATAAATGTAAGCACCCGCCGTTATCAAAACACAATCGAACATGATTATTTCCCATTTACCCATTAGCGTTTATTAATTGTTGGAAAATGCTTTTTCCTTAATCAGAGCAAAATTGAATCCGACAGCGGGTGATTTGAATTGAAATGAACATTCCTATTAATCAGTCCATTAACCTTACAAATATTTGCATATCACGTCTTTAAATGTCTGCTTTTCCTATTGGATCGCTCAATCATTCGCCCAAACGTAGCCGACGATTTGCATTTTGATGTTTGCACTCTTGTGTTCAAATTGTGAGAACTCCAGAGCATAAAAGCGAATCTGTTTACTATCAAATTTCCCAAGGTTCTTCGTTTTGGATTTTAATTAATTTCGCTCCGGGGTCGGTTTTATTTCCAACCCCGAAAGTCTTTGATTGCCTTCTACCACAGCAACTTCTCCGCCCCCGGTCTCGGTGGCCGGTGGAATAACAAGCTGAAGAAATCAACAACCTTCTGCTGATTATCGCGGGAGAGAGTGCTCTCACTTTCAACGAGACGCCAACCCATCTGCTTTGAATGGGCATGATCACACAGCAGCAGCAGGAGTTGAAAGAAAAGTCTTCATCGCGACGACAACGCTCCGAAATTCCCTCATGTCAGAAACAAACAATCTTTATTGCCCGATTTTGGCAGCCGAGCGACAATCAGCATATCGCCGAAAGTGCAAGTGTAGCATTGTAGATGAAGACTTTCCCCCCGCTAAGTGCTCGGAACTGATTTCACTATAAATGAGCCCCCGACCTTGATCTGGAAACAGATCGTAATCAAGCGTACTGAAAATCGGAAAAAAATCAGGCGATGATTGAGACAAAATGCCTTGCAAGCGTCAGGGAAAAAAAATTTAATTTGATCGTGTACTTTCTACGCACGGCAATGATATACACCTGGGAGAGCTCTCGTTGTTGGTGATCTACTAATGCCGGTATTGAAGTTTTCTGGTAGATCGGTAAGTCACTTATGTCTGGAACTGCTGTCATTCCCCCCTATAGGTCTAATGTGTGAAAATATTTGACGCATTAGCGCCACATGATAGGCAGCGGAAACGATTTAGCAGAAATTTGGACAACGACTGACGACGGACAGCTACACTCTCGGCCAAAAGTTTGGGATAACTCTTTCAAATACATGGAAATTTTGTTCGGTTGTTTGGTTAATTCTAAAAGGTCGTTCAAATTTGTACAGAAATTTAACTTCACTCGATCAATTAAACTGCCAAAATTACAGCATGATAGTTGAAAATTGTTTGCTAAAGTGACTTAGCATGTTCGAAATCCTTTGTTAATTTACTGCAAACAAGGTCCGATAATCCGATCCGATAATTTGAGAACACGCCATTTGGGGCTGTCGTTTAGGCTAATGGTTAGCGTGTCTGGTTTGTAATCACACGATCGAGGAACTAATCCCACCGCCCCCAACAGGCACAATTTTTCCGTAAGTATCTTATTTTTATTAATTTCAATTTAGATCCAGTCAAATGATAACGACGGGTCATACCATTGCTAAGATAATGCAGAAAAAAAATCAAGTTTAAGAAAAAGGCGAACCGAAACTTTTAGCCGAAAGTGTAAACTATCAAGACATTGATCGCCGTCGGTGAAAAAATCCTCGATTACTCACGGTAGCTGCCGGACAGCCCACGGAATTGCAATCCAGATGGAAGTAAGGTTGATTCCGAATGTTCCCAACCATTTGATGCGGGGGATATCAATCGGAGTTCAATTTTCCGGTTCCGATGTTTGGACCAACATCATGCGCTGCTGGTTGAATGTTTTGTATCAACAGCTGGACGATTAATTTTCTTTTTATGGCAGTTTGCTTTCGATTTTCCGCTATTAGGCACGCAGCTCGCGTGGACACAAAACCTGCTGCGAGCGAAGCTTTCATCGCGATGCGTATCGGTAAGTAAGAAACCCACTCGGAGGGGGACTTATCGATGATGCTCAATGGTCACACACCTTGTTGGATTCTGTTCCAAATTGGCAAATTATAGTTTTAGATTCACGCGTGTGGATTTTTATGAAAATTTTATGTATTATGTTAGCCACGTCAAATAGGGTTTGATGCAACAGCGGATTTAGGGCAGCACTTTTCGATCACTGCACTTGTTCAACATTTATAAACATACATACAGTCTCGTCATCACCTAACAATAACAAAATGTTCTCTTATTTTAATAAGATATAATTAAGGATAACATAGTTCTTATTTTGATGTTTAAATTTTTAGAATTTTTTTAAACATAATTTGAAAAAATAATTATGTATACTATGACCGGCACAAATAAAAATCCACTTTCCTTTAAATCTTAAAATACCAATATTTTCAGTTTCTCAAAACCTTTTAAAATTTCAGTGTGTTCGTTGGAAAGCTTGTATTTTCAAAATCAATTTTTTTTTTAATAGTTTATTGACGCCTTAACCTTAGAGGTCTTTCATGTCCTCCTTTGTGCAAAAAATAACAAAAAATAGAAACTCAAACTAAAACCTTAAAAAATACACTAATCTAGTTTCTTATCCTAAGTTTACAGAAGTTTAAATAAATCTACATCATTTAGAAAATTAATAACTTGTTTTTCTTTACGTTGATCATTAGCTAGGATTTCTTCTATCGAGTTACCCAGATTATATTTTTTTATTTTACAACGCAACATAGAACATTCAAGGAAAATATGGTGAATTGTCAACCTAGTTTTACATGCACCACAAAGAGGGGGATCAGAATAAGGAGTAAGAAGGAAATTGTGAGTTAAGTAACTGTGACCGATTCTCAATCTAGTTAGAACTTTTTGTTCGTATGGGCACTTACGATCATTGGGTTTAGATACTGTATTTTTGATATTAAGAAGTTTAGGACGTGGATTTAAACAGGACCATTCAAGCTGCCATGCCTGCCATATTTTTCTGTTGATCTCTTCTTTTGCATCATTTCCAGGAAGTTCATCAAAGATTCTTCGTTCAGATTTACTTGCTTTAGCCAAAGTATCTGCTTCCTCATTTCCCAATATTCCAGAATGGCCTGGTATCCAAACCAGGTTTATATTTTTATTTTTCAAAGCAGTCTCACATAGTTGAATCCACGAATTTCTGGATTTAGCCGACTCTAACGCCTTAAGACAACTGGCACTATCCGAAAAGATCGCATAGTTCTTATGTTTGGAAGCATATTTGATTGCTGAGTGTACTGCCATGACCTCAGCACTAAATATTGAACAAGCATTATTCAGCTTTCTACTGGAAGAAAAATTCTCAGAATATATCCCGTAACCGGTATTATCCAAAGTTTTTGAGCCATCTGTAAATATGAGGGTGTGATTTGAATATTTTCGAGTTATCAATGCCTTGTAAATAGGTACAACTTTAGCTGCGCAGTCTCCTGCTTTCACTTGTTTTGCTATTGACCAATCAACGATTGGAGGAATGTAATCCCATCTAGGAGCACCCCATCTCCACAAAGGGGTGATGTTTGGAAACTGAGAAGATGTAATTGCTTCGAAAGAAGCTGCCGCTCTTCTAATAATAACTAGATTTTCAGTAGTTCGACCCATCTCTAGCATTCGAATTGATATTCGTGCTTCAGCAAGTGCTACTCTGTATCCAAAGGATAACTGACCAAATTCACTCAACAAAATCAATTTACAATCATAATTTTGTTTTTCATTTTTTTTTTCTTAGTTCAGTAGCAATCAGTTAGCTGAATTGCATACTTTTAGGGTAGACAAAAAAATCCACTTCATGGTTTATTTAATATAAATGATCTTAGCAAACTATCATAAAGTCAAAATACCTTTAAATGGCCTTGAGGATTTACTGATAACGATTTGTCATCTTTTTCGTAAGGTTTTGGTTTTATTCCGGGGATTGGAGGTCCAGCATATAAACGCCATTTTTTTTATTCTAAGCATAAACAAACTCTCAGTGGATTTCACTCTTGAGCTAGGGATTGGTTTGAACCATGTAGATCAGAAGAATACCACTGTTGTCTATGCTTTTTGGTTCGGTTCATTATTTTTTTAAAGAATGAATTTGCTCTCCTGTATCGGTTTTATCATGGATTTTTTCAGGTTCTCGTTCAATATTTCGATTTTACGATCAGAAACCACATTACTGTTGATCCGCACAAAAAATATCCCCTCCCTAGTTAGATATCTCATCATCATATTAACCATAAACTTCTGTTACAGTAGTGGTCTATATTCGTTTAAATATGACAGTTTCAGATGCCCGGAAACGCTCTCCCACCTCACTCAGAGTAACTTTTTCTTGTTTAACATCTCACTCAAAATCAAAGCAGACGATCTGTTTTAAAAGAAAACGCCAATGATGTGATTGCTAGCCATAAAATCGATATATTGAACGAGAACCTGGAAGAATCCATGATAAAACCGGCACAGCAGGACAAATACATTCTCTAGAAAAAGAATTATCTGAAAACAAAAGCGTAGAAAACAGTGACACTCTTATGATCTACATGGTACTCCAAACCAATCGTGTGCCATCCTTAGCTCCAAAATTAATTCCATTAAAAGTTATGGACGTTTTCGAACAAAAAGGTTGTTAATCCAAATTTTTGATTTGAATGAAAGACAGGCTTTTATATTGTTTTCTTTTGTCAGTAAATCCATTTTCAAAACTCAAATTTTAGTTTTTGTGAATTGTGAAAGCGAGGGTTAAGATCGTATCGTATTTTTTCTAAAGTCAGAAAAAGCCAGCTTTTGTTGAGTGGCAAAAGTAACATCTTTTATACTGGAGAATAACCAAAATCCCAATTTGTATATTTTGAAAAAATAAATGAGAGATAGTAGATGGTTTATTGTTTATTGTTTATTTATTTAGTCTAAAGAAAGTCTAAATGGATGTGATGGGAAAAGCACTAGGCAAAAAAACCCATCTAAGAAGATTACATAAACGATATAACAGTTATCAGGAGACAAAACTAGCACTAATGGATTAACAAAATAGAAACTAACTTAAAAACGCTGTACAAAACAAAAAATTAACTTAGCATTGTAGCTCGTAAGCGGTTCACAAATGTATCACTGGACAAATTAAAATCAAATTCACTATATACATTAGACTGGCCCAAATTTGTATAGGATGATTTTAACAACATTTTTTTCAACGCGGCACCCCCTAGATTGGTGCATTTAAGTGAAAAATGACTTTCTGAATGTTTCAGGTCATTTGGAAGAAGCACGAGCTAACGCAAAGGACTTGAAATTTGTATAGAGATTTTTAGCTAAATGTATGAAAAATCGACATTCTTTCACTCTTTGTGTTCTAAAATATGTTACCAGTATGCTAGAAAGCTCAGAATTTCAGGAATTGTAGTTCAAATAATAACAAACAAGTTTGTCGAAGATTATGACGCGATACGAGTTGACTGTGATGAGTTATTTACAATTGAATGTGTGATTTTGTACGCGTTTCATCGATATATCATGAACGGTGTATAGGTGGATTATTAGTACTAACTTGATCGCATTTTCACACAATGAGAATAACAGATAGAAAGTTTGTGTCCTAGGCAAAGTTGTAGCTTATTCTATAACAAATATCTGCAAAAGTTAAAAGAAAGGTCACAAACTTTCTATTTGTTATTCTCATTGTGTGACGATGCGATCAAGTTAGTGCGATTATTAGCCCATACTCCGTTCACAATATATCAAAGAAATGCGAAAAAAATTACACATTAAATTGCGGATAACTTATCACAGTCAACTCGTATCGCATTACAATCTTCTACAAATTTGTTTGTCATTGTTTGAACTACAATTCCTGAAATTCTGAGCTTTCTAGCATACTGATAACATATTTTAGAACACCAAGAGTGAAAGTATGTCGATTTTTCATACATTTTGCCAAAAATCTCCATACAAATTTCAAGTCCTTTGCGCCAGCTCGTGTTTCTTCCAAATGACCTGAAACTTTCAGAAAGTCATTTTTTCACCTAATGCACAAATTTAGGGGGTGCCGCGTGGAATATAATGATTTTTTTCGTTGTGGGCCAGTCTAATATACATCATTGAATACTGCACACATGGAACGAATAGGCTCGTTCTGACCATAGACCGTTCGATGAAAACCAAGCCGAAGAAATTCTCGCGTTCTCAGATGTCTAGAAAGATAGCAGGGCCGTAGGAAGAACTGCTTCATAAGTGGGGTTTTGGTGACCGAATTTTTCTTATGATTTTTTTTCTCGAAACATGCATACATACATATAGAATAAGGTTGCCAGAATTTTTTCAGCACGTATCCTGGCCGGATAAACCGGGCAATTTTTATATAAAACCTAGCAGAATCCGGGCATTCGATTTCAAATTGACGACCGTTAATCCGGGCAATATCTGGGCAAATTTTGTCAAAACTCATAAATTTCTCAACAAAAATAAAAAAACAAGAAATGAAAAACAAAAATGTTTTCATCAAAACTCGTCGATAGATTTTGAACCGTATTACAGGCTTCCAAAAAACCTTTCATAATTATTTTTATAAAACCTGCTCAAAAAGTTCGTTTTGAACAAGTGTTTTTTTTTATTTAATTTTCCAAATAAAGTGAAAAAATCCGGGCAAAATCCGGTCATTTTTTAATGAAATACGGGCAACCGGGCCGGGCCGGACTGTTCTCAAATTTAGTAGCAAATATCCGGGCAAACCCGGATAAAACCGGGCAATCTGGCAACCTTAATATAGAATAGTAAAGTCAAATTCCTTTATAATAAAAATTATTCATTAAAAATATAAACATTCGAAAATAGTTCTATAAAGTTTCCAGTTTATTTTTTTCAAATATATTTTCGACTTCTATAAACCCGATACATTCAGATTTTAGATTTAATATTTGTTTTTGAAGTGTCTTCAATATAAATAATGTTAAACAACAAACCAATAAAGCATATTTCCTGTTAAATTTTCCTGAACCTGAAGATTAAGTACTAGTTGTTTTATCAAAAAAAAATTGTTATTAAAAATTTATTTCATCATTAAAATCCTGTAAAATAAATTAAACTAATATTTAGATTTTCAAAGAACGAAAACGAATTCGGATCTTTTATTATAATAATGGTTTTCGCCTGATTGTGTTTCTTTTTTTTGGGAAATTTTGAATTTTAATTCTGAATCTGAATTCTGCATTTTAAACCTGAATTTAAATTCTTAGTTCATAATTTGAAATCGATTTCTGAATCTAAATGTGAGGGACAAATGTTCCCAATAATTATGAACCATAAATTTTATTTTATTACAGAATGCTTATCCAGAAATCTATTTTGAATAAGGAATCTTTGATTTTCTATATTCTATTTTTCAATTATTTATTCGTAATTCTTGTAAACTAATGAATTCAAATGAAAATTCCAAATGATGAAACTCTGATGTTTCCATTCGGGATCACCGTTATGGAACTTTTTTAAATTTTGCATAAGAGTTAAGAGTAGAAAATTTTAAATCCAAATCATGAAAATGATTTTTGAATTGTTATTTTAAATACAGTAGTTTTTCGATTTTATCACAGTGCGATTTTTTCAGTATTCGCTAAATTAACGCTCTATTTTATCACGGTTATTGTTTCTATTTTATCAGGTTTTTTTGGAAACCATTTAGAAATCATTTGCAATTCTTCCACTTTTATTTCAAGTTTCGCCAAATTCACGGTTTTGCCATTATCACGATGATTTAAGGGTGATAAAATTGAAAAACTACTGTATTGTCTTTCAATATTCCGGTATGCTGAGTTCCGAGCACAGAAAATTAATTTATTTTTAGTTTCAACTGCAATACCAAGATTCGAATCAGAATTCTGTCCCAACAGAACTGGAAATCAATAATAATAAAGTGGATATAGATTCCAGAATTCAATCACAGGGAATAAGATTTAATTTTGACCCAGAACATTGAAAAAGATTCAAACATAAGCTTGCCAGTTATTTTTCCGAATTTATCCGGACAAATTTTAAAATTATTCAATCAAAATTAAGAAGAATTTTTTTTCATTAAAACACATCAGCCAGTTCAATTGAATAAAAAAAATCAAAAATAAAAGATGGACGCAAAATAAATAATCGTGATAAAGCAATTTGTTTTTTATTTTGATTTTAAAAATAAAGTGAAAACATTTGCAATCTGGCAACCAAAATTAGTCTAATCTTATTATTCGAATTCTTAGTATGCTTTCGAATTCTTATTATTCGAATACAATTCAATACTCGGGACTAAGAACTACATCCAAACCAACTTCATTTCTGAATAACTTTTAAAAGTGTTTTTCAAGTACAGTCTATCAATATCTTTCAGTGAGTGAGATTTTTTTTTTGAAAAATTTTGGAAGAGTTGTGGACCTGGGGAAGATTTCGGATTTTTGGCCTTAGTTCTGAGTCGAGATTGATACTCTTGGTTCATTTTAGTCGTTTATCAAAATTTGATAAAGAATTTAAAATTTTGAGTTAAAAGAAGAACACTTTGCTTGACATTGTTGGACCGTTATAAGGGGTTTAACCCCCAAATATGTCTAGCTTATAAAAAATCAAAATTTATAGTATCGTAAAACGGGGTAACTTTGATCACCGGGGTAAGTTTGACCAACAATTAACTTTTCCATATTATCAGCAATAACTCAGTCTATAGCTTAAATTTTTGAAAACTGTTTTTTACGTTTGAAAGCCTATTAATTGAGTAACAAATATGCTAAATTTGGTTTGTATTTGAGTTTAATTTCTGTTAGTAAAAATCTTATTTCAAAATTTAAAAATATGTATTTTTTCAAAGGCTCACAAAAAACAGCTCTCCTGATGATACCAAAAAGCATTTAGAAGCAAACGTGTTGTTGAATGTATAAGAACAACTTTTTTTCCTTTTATTTATACCGAATAGTTTCGGTGCAATTTTTATAGTAATTTAATGATAATTTTTTGATATTTAAAAAATAAGGACATTTTCCAAGAGTAAGCCCGTATTGGACAAATAAATAAGAACCCTGTCAAATGGATAAATTTAAAGAAAAACTGAAAATGGAAGTGGTAATGGTGTGAAGGTAAAATTTCATTTGTATTTTGAAGCTCAAACAATTTACCAATTTTATTAATTTTTGCCCCTAAATGTAGGCAGGCGATTATAAATATTTTTAAAATAAAACGTTAAAAATCAAGGTGAAATTAATAAATTAGCATATGTAAATATTATGAAGGGGTTTTGTATCCTTTATGATCAAGAAACTTTGTTAAAACCGTCAGATTAGAGACTGATCAATGTCACCCCGAAGCATCAAATTCTGAACAGAGACGAAAACGATTTTTGAATTCAATTAACAGTAGTTTAATAAATTTCTGCATCCTTGTTTTACGTTCGTAGGAGTCCAGTACTGGTTTTAAAATTATAAAACATGACACATTCCCCTTAACAGAAAAAAAATAATCGAAATATATTTAAAAAAGTGATCAATCTTACCCCAGATTACGATACATAATTTCATAACCTTTTCTAATTACGGAAATTAGTGAAAATATTAAATCATTGATGTACATGAGTAAATCACCAATTATTGAAGTTGGACATAAAATGATTTTTTTTTTTCAAAGAGGAGCAAGAATGATAATATTAATATTTATTATTTTAAGAGGAGAAATCACCGTGAATTTGTTTTTATGAAATGAATTTGCGGCTTTATCGGTGAGGGTTAAAGAGTTGAAATGAAAGACGGATAGAAGATCAGAAGAAAATTCTAAGGTGGTGAAAAGAGCGAAGAGCATTTGAAATAGAAGCTTGACCACATGCTAAATTCTTTGTCCCGCATCAATTTACTGTATTGAAGAAGTAGTACCCAATAGAGAAGGCACTACATTTTTCGATACAGTTAATTATGGATGGTTCGACCGCCATGTGAGTGTGCACATGTGCCGAACGGACAAAAAATTCATTTCATAAAAAATTAATATTTATTAGATACCTTTAGCCATATAGGTCTTTGAGGTTTTAAAGTTTAAGAGGAGAATGGGGATACTTAATCCCCTCTTTTTATTTTCATATATTTTTGGGAAAATTAAGTAACTCGCCGTCTTTTGCCGTCTGACAGTGTGTAATTTCAAGTTAATATGCTCCAAAAGTAAGAACGATAAATGAACCCGTAGATGAACTAGATGCATTTTCGTGAGATGAAAACAATTGTGCAATTTTTTAGGTTAAATGAGATTCTTAATTCAGGGTCCCTGGCCTTAGGCAAAAATCCAGCAAAATCCAAAGAATAAATCCGTCGACTATTTTTTGTCATATTAGTTCTCATTTCGCAGTTTGAAGTATCAGACAAAGTGAGTTCTAGAAGTGTCACTAGAGTCATTTTTTACTTTAAGGCGCAATTTTCTAGTTATGATATAAATACAGTGTTTTGAGACCTTTTTAACAAAGAATCGCTGGATGAATATTAGTTATTTGACAAATATAAGTAATTTCGTGATAATAAATGATCACGATCCATTCAGAAGAAAAATACATCTTTTTGGACTTATGGGATCAATTGAACCCATAACATACATTCTGGAAAACTTTTTCTTTTAAAACATGAGAGTTTACTATAGCTTTGAAAATATGGCATTTTGAAGTTCATATTATACTCTAATGATTGACATATTGGAACAGATATTTTATTATAATTTCTTTCAAGTGGGAAATATTTCAAAGTGTTAAAAAAGATCTTAAATTTGCATTTTGCTAAAATTTTTTAACAAAGTTGAATTATTTGTTTTTTTTTTCAATTTGTTTAGAGAAACGCATTGTTATTTTGTTCAATTTGGCACATTTTTCTTCAGTACATATTTGATATTTGTAAGACATTCCAGTTTCGAGATATACCGTCAAACGGGGCATCATGCAACAGCGGGGTTAGATGCAACATTTATAAAACACCACACTGAATCATTTTTTAATTAAATGTATTGTAATAAAGTTATTTTTAATGATTACAAAATGATGATGACATAATTTTTCGCATCTTAAACCAGTTTTTTAAAGTTTTTTATTCTTATATAAAATTCAAAAAATCGAGCAATAGATGTACAAATTTTAACATTTTTCGAGGCCGAAAAAAACTTTACCCAGTATGACGGATTGGCTTGATAATATAACCTACAAACTTTTTACAGGATTCCTCATACTATACCAACACTGTTGGTGTAAAAATATTTTTCAAACAATCACCCAATTTTTTTAAATAAATATTTTTATAATTCAGTCTGGTGTCTGGGGTAAAATGCAACAAAATGCAAATCAAAGAAACACCTTGTAAATCTCGTTTCCATGTGCTGGAATATAAATGTTTTGCATCACGCGTTTGTAAACATTGACATTTCATTCATCCAAACATTTATTTTTATGATTTCAGCTTGCAGAATTTTTCGTAGTATTATTTAACCCCTAAATGTATGCAACATCCTTATTTTTAGAAAAAATGTGAAAATTAGTTTTAACAGACCAAAAAAATACTGCAATTGGTGTTTTCATGTGTAACGGTCTTTGAAGCATCGCAAATATATTAAAAACTTTAAATTTTCCTACATGTTCATGAGATTTTTCATGAAAAACAAAATTTGTTGCAAGTTACCCCATTTTCTAAAGAGGGGAAAAACCGCATGTTTTTAGAAAATTAAAAATAAGTAAAGAAACCAATAATTTTTCTAACTACGCCAATTTCATGACCCATCACCCTTAAAACTTTTAATGCATAAGGAGTTGGATTAACTGTGAACATAAGGTTTTTAGAAGCCATTGAAGTTGAAAATTGTTGCATGTTGCCCCAGTTGACGGTATCGAAAAAATGTATCAAATTTAGGGCGGACAGTTTTTGGAATCCTGATTACATTTAAATTTCTAAAAAGTAACATTTTCGAAAAACTCGTTTTTATAAAAAAATCAATGAAGTTTTTGAAATATGTTATTAACGAAATTTTTCTATCACCATGGTAGGTCATTAAATATTTTTTTGATATCAGGCAAAGAGATTTAAAATTTCGATGGTGATTAAGCTTCTTTTAAAGATTATATATTCGAGAACTTTTAAATGCCAGATTTTATTTTGAAACTTACTGTTTCAAACACAAGTGAAAATTTTTTTTCTCAAAATTATTACTCACCGGCTTCCGGTGATAGCAATTTTCACATTGACAAAGCAATTACAGATACCCAATTGGGTTTGCTTTCATTAGTTAGTTACAAACCAGACTGCATTGATGAGTTTCCCTCAGGCACCAACCTTGGCATCCCATCGAGCAGATGACGATCGAGTTGCAATTAATAACAGGCAAAAAGTGCTCACTTGCCGCACAGCTAATGTTGTCGCTTTTATCGACGCATCCCAACTCCTATCGGGTTTGTAGGGCTGAACTTGCTTTCTTTCGACACATGTTGCTACTAACCCGTTTTTTTAACCGGCAACAATTTCACTTTGCTGGTCCTTGTTTTAAAGGTGGACTGATAGTATTAACCACAAGCACAGCCTTGTTCCTTTCTACCGATTTATGCTAAATGTGATCTTCACCCTTGTACACTGCTTGAGAATCTCCACAGATCGTTGAAATATGTCTTAAACGAGGAAACTTATGCTTCACTGATTCATGTCACTAAAGAAATCCCTTGAGCATGAAAACAAAACATAGACATTTTCCTACGAACTTTCTGCATACAGAACCACACTGAGGTATGTTTCCGAGAAAAGCACGTTTATTTTCATTTTTTCTTCTACTTTAAAAGCATTGTGACAAATATAGAGAAAAAACTGTTCAACCACCAGTCTTCTGTTCCATATTCAACGTTTTTTTCCACCTCAACCGAACACTTGCCGAGCACTGGCAGACACAAGTCGGAAAAGTGAATCTAAAGACAAGTGCAAACGCGCTCAACTTGAAATGTTGTCTTATTGTTGCACCACCAGACAGACGCTTCCAAAACAGAGATTCGAGAAATGATTACCGGCTTAAGAAAATGGTTTCGAACTTGCGATCCGATTTTCGAGACCGTTGCGCGCGAGATCCAAACGCAGAATGAACTTGAAATTGGAACCATGGACGTCAGCTAGCGCGGATCCAGCCGATATGATGGCACGAGACCGGAATCTTCGAACGAAAACTCGGAAGCTCGGTTTCGCGAAATGCTTTTACCTCAAGTAAACCGCGATAGAGTTAGTTAGCTAGCTAGCTAACAGGTTTATCTCTCGAGCTTTTCTCCGGTGGCTGCGAGGAATATGAGAATGAAAATTTGCGCGCCAAGTAGGGAAAAGCTTGAAACACATACACCTAACTACCACAAAAGTGATCGCGTTTTGCATTTTCTCTCGCGGGAGAGCTGAACTTAGCAGCTTGCTAAGCCGTTGAAAGATGCCGTGAATTAATTAGGAGGGATCAATTTTTCTTTTTGCTTTCCACCATTTATGCAACAACCATGAATAATATAAATCAGCTATTAGGCGTCGTACACAAATTACGTAACGCAAAAAATCTAGAATTTAGACCCCCTCCCCCTCCTATGTAACAATAAGTAACGTTTGATAGGACCCCCCTGCTATAGTTACGTAACGCTAAATACCCCCCCCCCTATTCAATTTTGAAATTAAAAGTAAAAGTACACTAAGTAACGGGGGTTCTCATCTGGGCTCCCGTCAACGGTAATAATTATAATGGGCTCGATCGCTCCTTGATAACGCATGATCTTATCGAAATCTGATAGTTCATACACCCTGTTTTAATCCTTTTTCTAGTTGTAGAAAATGTGATGTTGAAATTCCAGTCCATGGGAAAAGCTGTTGATGAACAATGTTTCCCTGAACGCACCTACTTAACCACCATTGACGCTTTCGAACAAGGGGTGCGTAGATTTGCTCGCAAAAAAAAAGAAAATTACAATTCTTTTCTTTATGTTTTTTTTTTCATTAATTTGTTACGTAACTGAACGAAGTACCCCATCTCCCCCCTATGTAACAGCAAGTAACGCAGACTCAACCTCCCTCCCCCCCCTACACGCGTTACGTAATTTGTGTACGACGCCTTAACGACCTACAAGAACGCAGAGAGATTCAATTCTTCTTGTTGCTTACAACGTTGTGGTACAGTATGGCACCTCTCATTATTACTTCAAACGGCCTTGGTTTTGTAATCATTCAACTTGGGTTGGGTGACAAAAGAAGAATTTGATATTTTTTCCTGCCTTATAAAGTTTTAAAACCATTTTCTGACGGTCGCCATCAAAGCATTTTAAAGTAGTACAAACATAACAACCAAACCGACTAGGGTGAACCAGTTTACATCATAAGTCGCTACAAACAAACTATGTAGCTATATGTAGGTAAATTTGAACTTTAGTAGAATAAAACAAATGACTTCATAAAGTGAATATCATCAAGTTTTAGGGAAATTTGAGCATCAATTGGACTAACAACGTTGAAATTAAAATCATGACTTACTTACTTAATGTTCCCGCGCCGATCCTCCGGTATAAAGGGCCGTGGTAAATGACAACCACTGTTGACGATCCGGAGCCAGCCATGAGTTTCTGGGTCTGCCTCTTCTTCGATGTCTTTCTGGATTCCATTCTAGCGCCTCTCTGCAAATATCGTTCTCATCTTCGCAGCGTGTGCCCAATCCATCTCCACTTACGTTCCCGAATCTCGATTTCTAGCGCTCTTAGACGACACCGGCGATGTAGTTCCTCATTTGAGATCCAGTTGCCAGGCCACCAAGCGCGGATTATATTTCGCAGGCAGCGGTTTACAAATACTTGCAGTTTTCGCGTCGTTACCTATGTGCACCAAGTTTCGCACTCGTACAGCAATACGGATTTGACGTTTGAGTTGAAAATTCAGATTTTCGTTCTTAGATAGATCTGGCGTGGCCGCCAGATGTTTCTGAGACTCGCAAACGCAAATCGGGCCTTTCTGATCCGGGTTTCGATGTCTTTCCTGGTACCACTATCATTCGTTATCCGGCTACCAAGATACTGGAAGTACTCTACTTCCTCAACCTGTAGCCCAGCTACCATGAAACTGGAGGGATTTCCTGTGTGGACCTCCATCGACTTGGTCTTTCCGACATTGACTTTGAGACCTGCTGCCTTGGAGCTTTTGGTGAGGTCATCGAGTTTGCTCTGCATATCCGGTTGTGTTTGGGCGAGTCAACAATATCGTCAGCCAGGTCAAGGTCGTTCAGTTGCTCAGTTAGAATCTCATCCATGACGATTAGAAAAAGTAGAGGTGATAAGATACATCCCTGTCTCAATCCAGCAGTTACCGGGATTGGTACGGACGAGACACCATCGTGCAAGACCTTGCACGAAAATGTCTCGTATTGTGCTTCGATGAGATGGACTAGTTTCTCTGGGACTCCTCGTCGCTTTAAAGCCGCCCAGATGTTTTCATGGTTAAGTCGATCGAATGCTTTTTCGAAATCAACGAACACCAGCAGAAGAGAGTCCAGGAATTCGTTGATTTGTTCCAGTATGATTCATAGCGTTGTGATGTGAACCACGCACGATCGTCCGGATCGGATTCCAGCTTATTGCCGTCGGAGTATAGCGTCGAATTTTTCCTGGATCCTATTTGCAGAGTACTTTGAGGGTTGTACAGATCAACGTTATGCCTCGCCGGTTATCACACTCTGTCAGGTCTCCTTTCTTCGGGACCTTTACAAGGATACCCTACATCCAGTCGGCCGGGAAATTTGCAGTATCCCAGATGTCAGCCAAAAGACGGTGCAACATTTGTGCTGACAGGGCAGCGTCGGCTTTCAGCATTTCATGCAGCAGGGATGCAATCGATCCCAGGTGGTTAGTTGGATTTATGCGACTTACTGTTGGTACTTCGAGCTGCGGGTTCTGTTGGCCATCGCTATTCGTAGCTCGGAAGAGTTGTTCGAAGTGCTCAGCCCATCGTTTGAGCTGATCTGTTCAATCGGTCAATAACTGACCTACTCGGTCTTTTAGCGGCATTCTTGCATTAATCCTTGCACCACTACTGAGGCGGCGAGAAATGTCATAAAGTAATCGGATATCTCCATTTACGGCGGCTTTTTCTCCCTCTTCGGCTAGGGAGTTTGTCCAGGCTCTCTTGTCTACAAGCTCGTTTAACTCCAGCCCCGCATATCGTAAGCGGGTAGCTGCTTTGGCTGACCTGGTACATGCCTGCTCAATTCCGACTTTTCCCCGATCATCGACCATCCTCCAAGTTTCATCCGACATCCATTCACTTCTTCTTCCACAAACTTTACCGAGAGTACCATGGCTCGTCGTGATAAAGGCATTCTTGATGCCACACCACTGTTCTTTGACTGTTCCATCTGTCGGCAATTCCGAGGCTCGGGTATCTAACTGTTCAACGTATGCCCTTTTCACCTCTGGATTCTCCAACCGGCGGACGTCGTATCGGCACCCGACGTTCTCCTCGCGCCGTTGGACACGCTCAACTATCAATCTTATCTCGCCAAAAACGAGGTGATGGTCAGATGCAATGTCTGCGCTTCGTTTGTTGCGGACATCAAGAAGGCTCCTTTTCCATTTTCGGCTGATGCAGATGTGGTCAATTTGATTTTCTGTTTGGCCATCTCGGGATATCCAAGTGACCTTATGTGCTGGTCGATGGGGGAAGAGCGAGCCACCGATCAACATGTTGTTGTTGCCACAAAACTCTACACGCAGCTCTCCGTTTTCGCTCATCTGTCCTAGACCATGGCACCCCATGATACGCTCAAGTTCCTGATTATCGGAGCCAATCTGTCACTGTTCAGTTGACTGTAAAAATGCTCTTTCTCCTGCAAATCGGCAACGTCGGTTGGCGCATATCACTGGACCATTGTAAGGTTTCTTATCCGTGTTCTAAATCTGGCTACGATTATTCTTTCGTTTATCGGTTCCCATCTAATGAGGGCCGCATGGGCCTGCGGGCTTAACAGGAAACCAACTCTTCGTGCCCGAGTAGCATGTTCTCCTCGTATGCCAGAGTAAAGCAGGACTTGCCCGGACTGTGTCTTGTGCTCTCCAGTGTTAGGCCAACGGACTTCGCTCAATCCCAATGTCTCTAGCTTGAGGCGACTAGCTTCTTTAGCAAGTTGAGCCAGCTTTCCTGGCTCGGCAAGGGTCAAAACATTCCAAGTTCCAATTCTAGTCCGTGTTTTCATGCTAAAAGTCGTTGCTAAAGTTCCAATTCGGTTATTTCTTCTCTCAGTTTCTGTAACAATAAAAGATTTCAGGAGCAGTAGGTTGTTAGCCTAAAGTCCCTATCCCGCGATGGGGCTGCCATCTTGGACTTAGCTGGCGGGAGCCGCATTTCATAAATTCAGCCGCTTGCTGCAAGACAGACGCTGTTTGAGCCGCCCCTGACCTGGAGAACAGACGCTCGGTTGTTGTTGCACGCCGCCCCTGACCTGGGGAACAGACGCGTGCGGCCACCTTCTCAGTCTGCATGCGACCAAAGCATCCACCGGGGTTGGATACCCGATCTCCGCTTAGGTTACTCGCATCCCAGCCGGTACCACGGGGAGGTAGAGATAGGAGTTGTGAATCTGTGTGAGGATAATGTCATTTTATGTCATTTTATTTTATTTAAATCTTACGAAAACTGAAAAACAAAAACGGTTTTTGTGTTAAGTAGAGCTTCTATTGGGCTATTTGAATCCACTGAAAACGGGTTTTGTTTACTTAGTCTTTTATACCCTTTTCACATGTTGGTGCTGATTTAAGTTTTACTGTCCATCAAATATATTCATTGGCCCTAAAATTTTTGATACTTCCATTTACAATTTTCTGGACCATTTAACTGTTATACTAATTTACAAAAAGTGTGTAAATGTCGAGAATCTGCATGTATGTTGTTTACTAAACTTACATAAATTATGGCGGTACTGATCTAACAACACTGACTATTGATGTATAGCATTTGTTAATTGTATATCGCAATGGTTGTGGAGACTTGAAAAAATTGATAAAACCTTGTGAACTCACGTTGATGTTAGTATGCTCGAAAAAATACGTTTTATGCATTTGACACAGCAAGGAAAGTGACAAGCAAGGAATGAATCAACTACAACAACTGTTGTAGTTGATTCATATTCATTGACCAAATACCATCATGCTTGAAAAAATACGTTTTATGCATTTGACACAGCAAGGAAAGTGACAAGCAAGGAATGAATCAACTACAACAACTGTTGTAGTTGATTCATATTCATTGACCAAATACCATCTGTCACGGAACACCATTTCATTTCATCGTAACAAATGGAATGTTTCCTTCCAAACTTTTGATTTTCAGAGCTGTGTTTTGACGTTTAAAACGTCACTTATTTAAAAAACAAATATCATAAATCAATAGATTTTAATAAAATCTACACAATGCATATTTTGTCATTTTGGTGTGATTTTTCAGTCCGGAGATATTGTAGTTAAAAATGATGAATTTTTCAAAATCTTGAAAAAAAGAAGGGAGGGTCCTGGAACGAGAGGTGGGTGGATCATTCTCTTAAATTGAGGTTTTTTCTTGTTAACCTCAGAAAGTCTTTTGAACAAGTTTGGCGAATTTTTGATAACATTTTTTCCATTGTGCATACTTGACATGGAATGACCCGACCCATATATAAAAAGCAATTTCTGTGGGTTTGTTTTTTTTTCTGTATAGACTCAGCCGCCTTAAAAGTTAGAGAGATAAATTAGGCATGGATGCACATTAGCACCAGGAATGATGAAAAATGTTTTCGGATTTTCGGATGACCCCTTCTGAAGGGGGTCGTCCATACAAGACAAATATTGTTTTCGCGATATTGACTTTATTTTTCTTCGTATTGTGATGAACATTTGCACATGAGGGTTTTGAGAGATGGCCAATTGATTTCAGGTATTCAATTCTGGGACAGGGGTCGGCAAAAAGGGGTTGTCCATATCAACTTGTTAATATTTAATACGGAGTCAGGAGTCAGCCAAAAGGGTCGTCCATATTACCTATTCGCCGTTTACTGTTTTAAGGATAATGACGATAATTTGCAAACGGAAGTTTTCAGGGACGGATCATCGATTTCATGAATCAAATTTGGTATAAAGGGTCTGCAAAAGGAGTCGTCCATATTAACTTGGAGTTTTAAGATACGGGCGATTATATGGATGTAAAAATGCGTGCACGGGGGTTTTTTTTTTGAGGTGGAACGAATCGATCTTGTTCATGCATATGATCGATGAGTTTATGAGAAGATATTTATTGAGAATTTTGAGTATTCAATTTCGGATAATTATGCAATGGAAAAGTGTCATTCCCATGAACCAGTAACAGTTTTCGCGACATTTATGGATATTAGGCGGGTAAACGTGTAAACGAATTAAAGAACGGGTTTTGGAAAGAAACAGAAACGTTGTTAATGGGGTTTCCAACTTTTCAATAAGAATACTGTTACTGAAATGGTATTTTTTATTCAGTGTAGAGAATATTTTACTTTGTTTGAAAAACAGCATCTTATTATATCACATTTTTATAATTGCTTGCGAAACGAAGTTCGTACGGGATCAGCTATCAGACGATAATTTTTAATTAAACCAAGTAAATATCAAGTGATCTTAATAAAAGTGAGTTTCGTTATTTAAGAAACTCCAGAACCATCCGTTTACTCGACCAAAAAAAGTAAGAAAATTAAAATTTTAAGAACCTATAAAACTTTCAACTTTCCCCATTAATACTAAAATGGAATTGAAATAATAGAATTATTTTGCATCATAAATATTATAATTTACTATTTTTGTTCTTAGAACCATCTGTATGAAAAATTTTAACCTTTAAGAAAATAGTATTTACTGGGAAACTGTTCATATTGTAATAACACTATTATTAGATGCAGTTTTTTTTTCTTCCCACTCAATTATATTAAGTAATTACACAGAGATTCGCGTCTTCTTACATACATACATAAATCAACAATGTATGAAATAAGAAAAATTCTTCTCAAACAGTAGGTACAAATTGTTCCATTATGGCTTGATAGATGCTTGAAACGCTTCCATCCATTCATGAATGAGTCGAGCCGCTCGGCAAAAGTGGAAATAACGCACCGGAGAACTGGAGCACAGACGTCTTATTTGCTCTAGCCAAGCTCTAGGTCCATATTACATTTCACAGTCCGCTGGTCGTGTTCGTCACAAATTTAGCCGAATCGGGATACCTTCCTTCAAAGTTTGTGTAGGATGGTAAAATCAGAAGAAAACGGTCGGAATCGAGTAGCAAAACAGTTCATTAATTTTGTGCAGTGCGGAAAACCACATTGAGTGTAATGGGCTGCTGAATGAATCGAACACATGCACAACATGGCAGTGAGCGAGTGGAGGGCAGCAAATTATAATAAACGAAAGGGGGGATGATTTTCGTGATCAGAGTTTGTTTCAAAATTTAACGGTTTCTTTCGGTTTGCAATGTATGGAGTGAGATTTATGTTCCAAACTAAAGATGAGCTGACTAATCAAGTGTGACATCGTCAAACGGAATGCGGTTTAGGTTTTGATTGGTTTTTGCAGACTTCCTGTTCTTTTCCGCTTTACTTTGTAGAATCTTTAAATGTTTATTGACCCTTTGATAATTTCGAGTCTTTTCGGTATGTGATATCGGCCAAAACGTTCTACTCAATGCTGCTGAAGATAGAAAAATATGTTATTTTTATAATAAGTATTATTAATTTATCTCCAATTCCGTCAGTTAACATCAATTTCCGTTTCCTCCAGGTGACACTTTTCTGCTTAAAGGGTGTTTTTAAAATGATTCTGCGTCGTTCTGTAGACAATCCCGTAAATTCAAGGATCAAATTAACGTTTGCTATTTGTTAAAATCATGAGTGACTTTTGTTTTAGGATCCATTTCCGCGGGATTGGTCTTGTAAAAGGGGATTTCTCCATAAATTTTGGATTTTCTCCTATATATTCCAAAAGAAGACGAATGATCCATTGAACCATATATACTCTTTAGGCTTTTAAATTTTTTTGTCCACCAGTCTTCCTTTACTCTCTTTTTAAATTCTGTTTAATATTCTGTGAACTTATTATGTGCTCAAAGCACATTTTATAAACATTACACAAGGCGTGATTACGGCCAGCATGCCACTTAAAATTAAAATAATAAATATCACCGTGATTTAAATCATATAACAATTACAGAATTTATGCAAAATTCAGATCTCAAAAGTATGAAAAGGGGGAGGGGCTATGTTCTAGCGTTACGTATTTTTAGTAGCAAGGTGCGTGACAACGTTACGATTTGTGACATACGTGTGCACACTATTTTTCGCGTTCTGAAACAAAGAAAAATTGTCAAAAATCAAGAAATAACAAAGCAGTAAAATCAATATATGAAAAATAATGAAATATTGAAATAAAAAATTGCAATACACGTATAACGCACAACGAACATAATACAGTGCGGGACAAATGGTCTTGTGCGGCAAGAAGTTTTCTCAAATCACGCTCTTGGCTCATTTTCAACACCTTTCATGCTTGCTAATCTAATCTATCCGTCTATAATCTTCATTACTTTCATTTTAAATTCTTCCTGTTAGAATGTATACTTCACCGAAATGCCATTAGTCATTAAATTAAAATCATAATACAGTTATTTACACGAGATAAAATACTCATTACTTAAACATGGCAGAAAATATTTTATTAAAATATTAACCAAAAATAGCATCCAAACAACAACCATGAAAATAGCAAGTTGATTAAAAATGAATGCTTCGATATGAAAGATATAAGACGAGAAATAACTGAATAATGGACAAAGAACAATAACAGTAGAATAACTGAAGAATAACAGAAAAAATTAACGAGACGTTAAAGAATTATTATGACAATAAAATAAACAAAACAACGAAAAAAAAACAATGAAAGAAAAAACATAAGAGCTAGATAAAATGCAGAAAATGAACAAATACAAATGAAGGATATTTCAACTGTAAATTTTTAAAGCAATGCAAAATTACATAAAAATAACTAGTTAGTTACAAAAAAGCAATCAAACACATACGAAAACAGCCAGCTAAAGCAAAAAAAAACAGATAAAATTTAACAAATATTGGAAATATGCTGGCTAACAACAGAAGAATTACAAAATATTCAAAAAAAAATACATCGAAGTATCCTTATCCTGAACTATAACAATTCGAATGATATTTATATGTACCTACGTTTGGAATGTTTCATTGAGAGTATACCTACATATCAGACATTACTCCAATAATAAACTTCTTAGGAGGTGGAATTATCGGTATAAGATTTTATGCCGGACCGGCACTAACAAAACAAGCTTTTTAACAACTCGCATTATTCTCCTAGTGCAATCAACGTTATCATACATTGGATTGATAGAAAAAATATTGTACAAAGGAGTTTTGAGGGACCGATCATTCATTCCAGGAGTCAAGTTATGGGGAAGGGGAGCACTGTGCACTGTTTTTGAGATATTTTCATAGTTGGACATCAGATTGAGATGAAAATTTGTATGTTGGAGCTTCCAGGGACGAAACATGATTGCAGGACAATTTTTGTTCGGAAGTCGGAATTAAGGGGTCGTCCATTTTTATTGTTTCCTTTTTTTACTAATATCGACGTCATTATGAATCGGGTTGAGAGAAAAATTAGCGTCACTGCCCAAGTGAATCGTGAGAATCTAGATAAAAAATGGTAAAAACTAGATACTAGACCGCTTCGAGCTATGTATGAAAATTAAAAATTTATAATTTTTGGCACCAGCCATGACTTTGGACTGTCGGCAAAAGTAATAAAATTTTTGAAAGCGATTCATCGCGTCCTGAATTAGCGCAATTAGTTTCTATTGTATAGAAGTTGGTATGAAAAAACAAAATTTTTCATTTAAAAATCACCAGAGATGTACAGGAAGATAAAAAATTAAACTTTGGATGATCAATATTCCTTGATTTTTGAAATACATTGCATATAAACAAATTGTACCTTACATGAACCCTAGAAAAAATATTCGATGTTATACAAAAAAAAAATCAAATGTTATTTTTAAATAAAGCGTTTTTGACAGCTAATTTGGAAGCTATTTTAAAGTCACAAAAAACTGCTTAACATAACCAATAAGTTTGTTGATTTATCTTACCTAGGCAAAAGTATTTAATGAAATTATTGATAGCCCTAGCAAGCAAAACCTGACATTTTTCATCATTTCTTATGGATTTAGATTTTCTATTTTGAAATGGATTACTTAGCTTCTTCTCATGTTAGTGAAAATGAAGCTTGAGAATATGCAATACAAATAGTTAAATACAAACTTAATTTTAAGTTTATTTGCACTTTATGTTTACATTTATATGCAATAATTTCTTCTCCCATAAAAATTTCCATACGAAATTGAAACGCGTTGCGCTAATTCTGGCATCAAAGAAATCATCTCAAATTTTACATCATCGGACTTTAAAACTTGCAGGATGTAAACAATTCACTTTAAACTAAATCTACCCAAATTTTTATTAAATTCTTCTAAACGGTTCAAAAATTAGAGCAACTTCATAGTTTGGCAATTTCGTCGTGGACACCCTTTATTACTTAAAATGTAGTTTTAAAGTTTTAAAATATCTGTTTTTTCGAAGACTCACAAACACCTCTTCTGATAAAATGATAGTATTTAGAAGAAAATGGGTTATTTTATATGAAAGTTTAACTTTTTTTCTTTGTATAAGTATAGTTTGAGAGTTATTTTTATGGTCATTATTAGAGATGTACCGAATAGTAGTATTAGGCGAACTGCCGAATACCAAATATTGACCTTTTCAACTATTCGGCCAAACGAATATTTATTCGGCCGAATATTCGGTCGAATATGGGGTTTTTAATAAAAATACTAAAGTGATTATTTCAATTTCCCTCTGTTTCTTCCATTTAAATGCCCCTCATATTCTTGAGTTGATTTTTTTTTCAACCAGATGATATAATCAGGTGATGTATTACAAGATCTTTTTCAAGAAGGGGTCTCTCTGATTAAAAAAACAAATGTCACCAATAACTGAAAGGACATCAGATGACTTGTCCCTTCTAGGGCATTTAAAACGAAAGAGAATGGGTTCCTGTGAAATTTGGGACAAAACACGTTGAAACAGGTGCCAAACAATTCGAAATCGCTTATTTGATATCGAATTAGATGAAAGTCGAGTATGAGTAAGACATATTTAAAATAGTTGTTAAAAAGAACGATGATCTTTAACCTTAAGCATACCATACTTTAAACCACACGTTCGGACAATTAAGGACGATTTTTGAAAAAATGGAAAATTTGAACAAAATCTAGGCCAAAAACCTACAAGAGGAAAGTGAAAGAATGAATCGCCTTTGAGCGATATTGAATTTTGTTAGATATTTGTTAAATTTTTCTTGTTTTACTAAAAGAGAAATTTAGCTAATATTACAAAAATATTCTTGGTAACACTTTAAAACATTCATGAATGTTCCATTTTTAAAGTTTAAATTTCAGAAGAGAGATTTTCAAAGCTGAAAAAAATTAGTTAGCAAATATATAATAATGATTTAGTTTTTTTGCCATATCGGTCAAAAATAATGTCGAACATTACAAGATTTTGAAATTTCATAGACGGATAGAAAGTTAGAAGACATGCAAGATGGTGAAAATTAGTAGATACACCCATAAATCGGACTCTTCATATTGCAATAATGGTCTTCCTTGGAGGTTGAATTATTGGCATAAGATTCTATGCCGGAACGTCATCAACAAGCTGGCAATCTCCTTCCATTTTAAAGTTTTCATTGAATCATAGCAGCAGTTTTAAAATCGTATATAGGGATTACACAAAAATTTATGTTCATTATAAAAAGTTAAAAAGTCGTTTTTGACACAAAATCTTAAAATTTTCAAAGAAAAATCAAATTTTTTTTATTCGATTTAGCAAAGAGTAAGCCGGGCATTTCAGGCAGATTTGACTAAACTTGAATGTTGTATTGGATTTATGAGAAAGCCTGCGTATTTCAAGAAAATCTGCAATATTCGATAATCAAAGTATAAAGCGATACTTATCAGCATTCTCCTGTATGATCTATTGTGAAAGATACACCAATACACCTAAGATGTTCAACATTAATTTTGAATATTTTATAAATTATCCAAAATTATTTGGAAAATTTGACAACTTTGTGATTGTATAAATTTACAAATACTTAGCTCAACTATTCGCTGAGCCGAATATTCGGACTAACGGTTTTTTGGCGGTATTCGGCGCCGAATATTCAGCTAATCGAATAATATTCGATACATCTCCAGTCAATTTTGAAAACGGTCAAAATTTCCAAAAAGGCTGCGAGTTATGTTATGACCTAATTTCTGAGCAAATAGCAAATAATATCACATAACTGATCCTCAAAATTTTTGTTTGTTTTGTGCTTGATGCAATTCAACAAAGGGTCTCGAAAGTGATGATAATCCAAAGCAAAAATATTTTTATCATTAGGTTTATGCCTAACATAGTAATTTTCGAAATACTGAAAGTGTCCATTTTACCCGCTGTGTTTGTCTACCCATATAGGCAAGTTATATCGATGGGCTATTCTGGACATGGATTCGTGTATCAATAATTTGGAAAATCAATCAATTTTCTGAATTGCAATTCGATTGTAATATAAATTCAATTCTGTTCTACACATAGCGCTCAACCTAGTTCCCGGAATCGTTCGATTTAGAGCGTGCATTTATTGACCCACCTCAACTATCTCCCAGATGTGCCGGTCGGCATGAACTATTTTATAATAACAAATATCAGCATTTCATTTCACGGTGCAACCAATCGAACATTTCCGCTTAACTAATAGCCTATATTGACACAATTGAAAACTGTAATAGCTTTTCGAATAAATTTGCTTATTATCCGTTGTTATCACTGGAGCATATCGAATGCCAAGATATCGGAAAGCCCATCGTAAGCCGTAAGTGTGGCAGTAGGTATAAGCCGCAGCCAAAGTCGAAAATGACGCAAATTCAAATGGTATTATCATCCGTAAGGGAGTTCCCGAATTTCATTATCGGAAAAAATAGCGCCCGGGAAAATAGCACTGCTGAGATGACCTAAATTAGACAAAAAGCCATCCCCCATAGCTTGGGCATCATCGAACTTTTATACGGATTGCTGGTTTCCTCACAGGTTTGCAAAGCTGGACCATCATCCGAGAGCACTGGAGTTTGCGGTTGCTAACCGTTTTTTTTTCGTATTAACAAATTTAATTGAAATTCGCCTATGCACTTGTTTCGTGAGCTGCAGAGAACTGAATCGGACTGAGGCGAAGGAGTGCTGAATAAGCCTGCAAACCTGTGTTGAGGAAACATATAAACGTGAATTTAATCCAATCTGGATTGGAATCCATAGCGTGAGATTTCCCATTGAGCTTTGTTCAGCAGAATCGAATGTTATCTTTTTTGTGGAGTTGTTCCTTCGTTCGGCAAGAAAAGCTTGAGGCAGGTACTTGCCTAGTAAAGTTTGCTTTCCAAATGTAAGGCGCGATTTGGGTGAGTCGATTTGCTAATGAGTTAAACGTTGATTACCACCCGGCGGCGGCAACCACGTGTGAGTCGTATCGTAATGGGATGGTACGTTTCCTTGTAGCATATCTTGCTTGCAATTATGGGGTTCTTTTAATTAGCCACTCGAGTGAAGCTGACCGGATTTATGCGGATCATCGTAGGGATTGTAGGCGCGCTGCTGTTACGGAAATAGACGCTCAAGATGATTTTGAAGGTGAGTAAATTAGAAATCGGATAACCACACTCCAGTTTACATTCACAAGGGAAAGAGAGCTGGGGAAAACTAGTAGCTTGTTTGATACTCTTCTTAGCATCTGATCAACCGAAGTTGGATTGATTCTCATGTTAATGAATTATATATTCGCTAAAACTAGTTTAATACAGATTATTTCATTTCAAATTTTTAATGAACATTTTAGTTCATTGTCACGCCTCTATACTGAGGAACTTTAAATTACCGGTGAAAGGAATATCATCTGAATTTAACTCTCCAAAACCTAGTTTTTGTCGCTGAAAAATACGCAGAAGTTTAGTTTTATAATAACAAACAACTTTTGTTCTATGAAAAACTTTATAGATAAGGATTGTTTTTGATATTTTTTTTTTAAATTTCATAACAACAAGGGCTAAGGAACTTGATTTTCAGTGCTTTTTCGGTGGTAGTTTTTATATAGGGGAGAGTGGGGTATCGTGGGCCATGGGGAAACGTGGGCCACTTTTAATATCTCAGATGTGTGTTGAGATAAAAATCTCAAAACAACTGTCATCGTCGTCGCTTTGCGTGAGCATATATTCCTATATGTTGTTGACTGAAATACGCATCATATGCTTCTTTTATTTATCAAGCTAAAAAAAGTTAGAAAAATTTACTTACATAATTAAAAAAACACCCGCTAATTTCATCGATGGGGAACCTAAAGTGCATAACAAAAATATGCTCATACGCTTATGATCTTAGTTTTGTCATGATCTTTCACGTGGAAAAGGAATTTTGGATGAAACATCAATAAGTCACACAAACGCAACCAATTTGCAAATCATAGCTTGTGGGGAATCATGGGCCACACATCTTGAATCACCTATATTTTTATGTTTTTATACACATTCAGAACTTAAAATACGTTTTACCTATCTGCAAAGTTTTCTTATGCCAAATGAAGAGTTATGAAAAATATTTTGTCCATCCTATATAAGAAATTTTGCCAAAACGTTCGCGAGCCAGGTTTTGGAATCTATGCGATCATACACACACACTATTAATTTTTTGGTGTAAATTTATGTCAAATTGGATGCACAAAATTGAAGCATCATTTTTGACATAAAATTACACTAGAAAAAACAGAAACGCTTGAAGCCATAAATTCTGAGATATCAATTTTATGACATTTCCGACACAAGATTATATCATCGATGATGTAAATTTATGTGAAATTGGACGCACAAAAGTAAAGCATCTTTTTCGACATAAATTTAGATCGTTGTAGAAATTACGATACATTGTGTAACTTTCGAACTATTATGGAATTGCAGCGTTGAGAAATGTCATCTTTCGTATCAAAAAACACAGAGGAGGTATCCGTTGTAAAAAAGTTGTATTTCAACAACATTTTTTGTGTAATGCCGAATACGTTTCTGGTAGGAAATCATAACTGTTTATTATCTGATCATTTGTAATTTTTCTTTACGTTTCTATACGTTCGGTTCTAATTCAACTTTCAACAATAAATCTATACCTAATTCTCATTAGCAGATTCGTTCCATGCATACAACAATATGAAAGTTCAAGTTTAGCTAATAAAGATGAGGTCACCACAGTAAAAGTATGTTCAGCTAAACGCCTGAATTTATACACTTAATTATTTTTTTTTTTTTTTTTTTATGGCGTTTAAATAGCTCGGGGAGCTGACGCTGGAAATGAAAATTAGAATAGTTTGGAGAAGAAAATTTAAAGTTTAGAGAAGGCAGCGTAGAATAGTAAGCGATCTTGAGACGTTGGTTAAACCATCAAGCACTTCATTATATCCATGGAATATGGATAAAATACAGTTCAAGATAATAAACCAACCCCTCCCGATACCAGTTGGAGGAAGGACATGGGCGGGTTCGAGACTGGCCTCTACATACTCCCCACGCATCTAACTACATTTAATTTTTGTGTTATTAAAGGAATCATTTTAACTTATCTTATATGTTTTTCCTTCCTTCGTCGTCGTCTGTTGAACGTCTGCTTCGTGTCTCCGCCCCAATTCCACTGGTATGTGTGATGGGTTTCGTGATAGTTGTCTCGGGGTCCAGTCATCATATGACTCCGAATCGTATGCGCAGGGGTATATGAAAATAAAAGAAAGAGAAAAGGAGAGGAAAGAGAAATATAAAGGAAGGAATTAGTTCTTGCATGAAGTAATTGAAGTGTTATTTGCTGTTTTTCCCTAATTTTTTGCCTTTCATTTTCTAAATTTTGAAATTTTTGTTTTTCTTTTTAGAGTTTTTTCCATTTCATTGCTAATCATACTATTTTACCAAAATATGGATGTGAGAGTTTGTTTTGCTTTTTGGAGCAAGCCTATTTCAAACTAATAAAAATTCTAGCTCAAATTAATAGTAGAAGTAAGCTACCTTATTCCTATCACAACATCACAAAATCATGAAAATTTACCAGAATATGGATATAAGAGCACATCTTACCGTACCCTACCTACCTCACATAGTTGAATGTTAAAATCCATCATAATTTACAAAAAATCTACATAGGGGTTCTATTAAAATATACCGCATGCCTATTGTAAAATGCCCGAAATCAGTAATTAGAACTACCTACTCATTGTTATTCTTCAAAACCGTACATTCTTATATATACTTCCATAGATGAATTTCAAACTAAACCGAAAAACGTAAAGATTTGCTAAAAATGAATAATTAAATAAAAAGCAAAAAAACGTCTTACCAAATGAAATATAACATTTTCCAACAACAGCATTCCCATCCAATGAGCCTCTAGTTCTTGTAAAATGCTTGATTTAAGAATAAGCCAACGAAATTCATAAACCGCAAATACACACTTACTAGAGCATTGGGGAGGCGAATACCATAACCTTTACCTAACATCGTAATACTTTTCACACGTTTTCTCTATTTTTAATTCTACAAGACTAAACCATCTAACTACCTAACCAAACGAATTAGATATGCCCTATTGAAAGTATCAACTTTTATTATGGTAAATTGTGATACTTTCACTACCAAATGTTGCGATTGTTCTGCGGAAGGGAGGGCAAGTGTTTCAACTCCCATTCATCTTATCAACATGGATCATGAAAAAAAAGTAGACATCTTTGAACCTACTGCTGAATTTAAACTAAATAAAGATGTCCAGCTCCTCTTCTAATTTAGGCCATATTATGACACCATGTTTAACAAGATTGTGTGTAACGACACTGTCAGGAAAATGATGGGTTGATCCATCATTTTCACAAACATACACACCGCAGCCGTTAACCCATTGCAACTTAGGGTACGGGAATTTATACACTTAATTATTATAATTATATTCATATAATACGAATTAGTCGAAAATGTTTTATATCCCCGCCTGATAACCTTATACGCCTGTATATAGACAATCGAATTTTTTGAAGAGAATTGTTTCTTATACCCAAACGTTTTATTAAAAAAACGGATACAGTAGGTAACAGTTAAAAAATTACGCAAAATGGTTGATAGTAACAAATGCTGAAGATAAAATGAACGTAGATATAGTTGTAATGAAACATGTACATTTATTCTTAATGGCATGCTGAAAGCCTTCCGAGCAGTACGATAGGCCTGAAATTTATGTGTACATTGATTCATGTGTATTAGACTCTACGTTGTTCAAGTATCTGATTGTATTTAATCTACGTCAAATTGAAAAAATTAAAACAAAAAAAAAGACTCAATAACCGTTCCTAACTTCAGCAAATCATATGATTTTCTAATTAAATTGTGCTGCATAACAATCATGATCTCAACCTTAATTTTTGTGAATCTGTTTAGTGTTGTTTGCATTTTACTACACAAATTGCTTGTTCTTTTGAAATCTTTTTTCTTAATCACTCCGTAATAAATAACTGGGAATCATATGAAATAGAAGTGATCGTTTTCAAATATTGGTTTTAAATTTGGCTTAATTTTCATGGGCAAAAGTGTTATACAATTTATAAGAAAAACAAGGAAAAAGAAAAAAAAATGGTAGAACTTGGCTAATAATGACGAAACTGGCGAATAATATCTCAAACTAAATGGCCAAAGAATTTGTTTCTAATTCAACATATAGTCGATTATGTTCAGACGGTTAGAGACCTCAGTTTAAATGAAATATTAAGTTTGAAAAGATGTACAACATAAGGCATTTTCCTTGTCATTTTTTTTTTGTGTTTAGTATAAATTTTAAACAAAATATTTTTACTTACAGTATTCTTTCGCTAATCGGACTTTATGGGACTGGTTATTAGTGCGTCGAACTGGCTAAAACGTCTGTTTTTCGAAAGTGCATTGAAAATAGCACTATTTCCGCTAAAAACCTTTTTGCATTAAAAAAAATTATCTATCAATAAAACTGGCTATGAATAACAAGGTGATCTGAACACAAAGGAGTTTGAAAAGTCAACTAGTTTTAATAAAACTCTGATGTATTCAAATTATTAAAAGTAAACGTTTGCATTTAGAGAAAAAGTGACATTGCCTCAGCTCATAAAAATTCTGATTACGAAGCATGCCCGAAAAAATCGCTTGTTTAACGTGCGAGTACTGTATTTTTAAATGAAGCAAGTTTTGATCATTTCAGACCTGAATATTTTATGCTATCTAGTATTGTTTAGATTGAAGTTAATATGTTGAATTGTCTAACATAAAGTAACATTTGAACTCACTGTCAACTGAAACATGATATTCTACCAACCGGAAATAGGTTCAATCCCAACACTGGCTGCAGCTCGGGTCTCGAAATCACCTCCGGAGTCATTTTGCGTTTCAGCACAGCTGGACGCTCATGTACACCGCCCAGCTGCGGTCCCTGTCAAGATCGCTGAACTAGCATACTCAGTTCCGGCTGGAGCGGTGCGTGTCCTAAAAACAAAAATTTTATTTAAGAGTTTTTGTAACAAAAACACATCAAACATACATACCTTGGAGTCTTGTAAACCTAATCGGATAGCAACTAACAGATAAATTGATGCTGGATTCCTCCTGGCGCGACGGGTTACAGTCAATCGACAACAGGTTCCGTTGCATCTTTTTGCCATATTGTTGAATCACGGCAGTCAAAACACTAGAGAAGACTAGAAAAGTCTCTTTTCAAAACACCACACCACTAAAACTTCTTATTTCTCGTAATTTTCTCGAACCGCATTTCACGAACCCGAAAGATGTATACACAATTTCGAAAGCCAAGAAAAACAAACAACTTTCACACACTCATATCGTTATACCTAATTTGCGTTCAATCGCACATAATTTTACATCGTTCAAAGCACAAAATTGAGAACGAGATTTAAATTTCTTTTGTTGACTCAGTGTTTCGCTTATTCATGTAATAAGAGGTGCGAAATGATGTAAAATTAGATCATTTTCAATTTAGGTTAATAATTATTAGGTTTTTAAGCGTTTCTGGCTCGGATAATTTTAATAATTTTTTGGTGTGCAGCTCTCTTTTTTATTTCATCATCTGAAATGGCTTTTAAATAACGAAATGAATTAGGAAATCACAGTTTTGGGTCAACTCATAAACTTTGCATGTTATTTGCAGTTCTCCCCACAATTTTTCAAAATCCAAAAAATATTGCTTTTTTTCAAACAGTCAGAATTTGGGAAAAATAACTTATTAAATTTTTTAAAAAAATACCTTATGACACCTTGAAAATGTAGAAAACCATACCATTTTTCATTTTCATTTTATCTTTTTTAATAAAGAAGTTATAGAACAACGAAAAAAAAGTGGCCCATGATTCCCCACTCTCCCATATTATATAATTTTTTCCTAAATTTTCTTACATATTAAGACTGACTTATAGCTATATATATATACTTTTTTTTCAATTGCAACAAAAAAAACTGAGATATTTATATTTCAACTTAAAGGGTGTCCCATTATGTCAAAGCACGATTTTGATACAATCCTGCTCGTTCCGAATGACTTTTAAACAGGTGATTTCCACTGTGTATTGTTGTTTACAGTTCATCTTAAAACTCTATGTATCTTGATCTCCAGTTTTCATAATTTTTGTGAAAATAGAAATATTTTCCGAAAAAGCGCAAAAACACGTTTTTGAGGGTAATGTTCCCAAAATCAAAAAGAGTTAGTAAAAAGCCAAGAATTATGATACGAATACTACTAGCGACAAATAGGACTACATATTTCAAGTTTGATTACAGAATGCTTCCGGACGACCAGTTTTACACTGTTTGGATGACCTAAGTATCGACGAGACGAAGATATCAATTTTTACCGAAAAATTTGGTAAAAAGGCAATGTTTCGGCATGTGAGTGTGGCATGCTTTCCAAGCGCGTCGTGTCTATTGTTGGTATAGGAATTGAACCATAGGGATTGATCCATAAAACCGTTTGACAGTTAATGGAACACAAGTGGGGCTGTCAGTTTATTCACTGGATTGAATCTAATTTCGTTGGTCCAATCCTTGCATAAATTAGACCCAAGAATATATCACAGACATAGCTCTTAAAGCTTTGATTATTATAGCGGATGTCGCCAACTTCCATTCAAGATGTCGTCAGACAAAATTTTTGAGTCGTATTCGTTGAGTTCTTTTCACTCAATACACTGCCGACCAAAAGTTTGGAATCACCCCCTAAAAACATGAAAATTTTTATCAGCCCTCTTATGACATATTGGAATTCTTTTGATCTCATACAAGAGATCGTGAGCAAAACCTGCTTTATTATTTTTGACAAAATGTTATTATAGAGTTTTTATAACCTCAATTTAGCTTAAGGTTGGTACATTTTTCCAAAAACCGAACTTTAAATTCAAACCCGATCATCTCAGGGTGGAGATGGACCAAATTACAAAATTCGATTTGCATTTGAATCCTTTTTTTCATATTTATTAAAGTACATTTGTTCAATTTTGTGCGAAAAATGATATTTGAAATGTCATAAATTTTGAAACGGCTGTATTAGTGATTGATCAATTCTCTCAAATAACACTATCATATACACGAAAAAATTTCACGCCATAACAGTTCATACGAAGTCATGGTGTCGGATATGCGGGTATTGTGACGATCATTATTTGAAATATTCGGATTTTCTTCCACAAATTGACAGCTTTATCAAAAACTAGTTATAAATTTGGTTTTTTAGTTTATCTCCTTTGTCTTCTCCGGAACATCCAGGGAAGAGTTGTCGACGATTTTTTTTTGCTAGAGGTCTGCTACGAATGGTTTTGCAATTACGATTAACTAGTACGATTAACTTTCATCGAAAAGTTGATTTAGAGCTGTTTTGGGGTCTATCATAAGCAATTTCCTGAGTTTTTCAAGATACTGCCCAAAAATTTGATCTATGAACATATTCATCGGACACTATCTTTAAACCCACTTTATAGATCTTCAGAAAATTTTGCATTGCATAGGAACTCAGTCAAGCATATTTGAGCAAGGAGAAAGATATTTTTGAAGATACCGGACAGTTTGAAGAGATATTGGGAACAATAATCGAGGTATGGAATAGTTCACCGATAAGAACAAAATAGTTTAACTATCTAAAATCCAACAAAATATACAAAGGCGATGAGGCATGCACTTAACAACAAAGATTTTTGGGAGATGCTCGACGAATGATGATTTTTTATGCAATTGAACTAATTTAAATTGTGCTTATATTTATCCCAATTAATGTATATTATTATATATTACTAGCTGATCCCGTACGAACTTCGTTTTGCATTCAACTTTAAAGCTGTTGATTTTGTATTTGGTTGGTAATTGGGACGAAGTTTCACCAAAAAATTTCTTAAAATACTAAACAGAATTTGCAAGCGACCTATTGGCTTGCCTTTCAAACGGAAATTTAAAATTAGAAATTGATTGACCATCGAAAAGAACACCCGTGTACGAATTTTTGTCTTTTTCGAATGCATAACAACGAAATTATGTCTAAAATATTTTAAGGGTTTTATTAACGACCCCTTTTCTGTCGTCTGATTAAAAAATTTAATTCTTAAATCGATTGTCTGTTTTGTAAAACACCCGTGAATACATTTTTGTCTGGATCTCATGCATAATAAAACAATTATTACAAAAATATTAAACAGTAAATGTGGACGACCCCTTTTTCTGACGCCTGATAGAAAGTTTGTTATCAGGAATCGATTCCTCGTCCTGCAAAACTATCGTGCTTAAATTTTTGCCTCGGTATGATGCTTATCAACGTAATTATTGCAAAAAAAAATCGAAAATATTTAGGCGAACCCTTTTACTGATTCCTTGTCAAAATTTGACACGTGAAATCAATAACATGTGCTGAAAACTCCCATGTGCAAATTTTCATTATAATTCGATGTATAATCAAGACCATGGGGCTTATTCTGAGAGTCACGTGACGTGATGTGCGAAATTTCACATCGTAGTGCCGACTCCAGAAACCACTCTAGGCTAGAAGTTTCAGCTCAAATGTCCTGTGATCGATTTTGAGAGCTCATTTATACTAACGTTTCTTCTCTGAAACATTTCCTGGGGTCAGGATAAAGAAGTGAAATTTAGTGAGTAACGTCACTCGACTCGCAGAATAACCCACGATATAGCAAAAACAGTGAACAGATAATATGAACGACCATTTTTGCCGACCCCTGACTCGAGATTTGAAATCTGAAACAATAGAGCGTCCCCCAAAACTTCTATGTGGAAATTTTAATCTCTATACAATGCATAATAACATCAATACCGCAAAAACACTGAACAGTTTATATGGACGACCCTTTTCGCAGACCTCTGAATTAAAATTTGACTCCTTAAATCAATTTCTCGTTTCTTGAAACTCCCACGTACCAAGTTTCCATCTTAATCCAATGTATTTAAGCATTAATATCGCAAAAACAGTGTTAATATGGACGACCCCTTTGGCCGACCTTTGACCCTGAATTTGGAACCTGGAATCGATTGATCGTTCCTCCAAATACTCTTATGCAAATTTCCATCAAAAACAGATCTATAATAACGCCAATATCGCAAAAACATTGAACAGTTGATATGGACGACCCCTTTTGCCGACCCCTGCTACAAAATTTGATAAATGGAATTGATTTTCCGTTCCTTAAAATCCTTGCCTGCACATTTTCATTTCAATCGCATAATAACGCTAATATAGTAAAAACATTAAAAAGTGTATATGGGTGACCCCTTTGGCCGACCCCTGACCCTGAATTTAATACCTGGAATCGATTGCTCGTCCCTCAAAACAGTCATGTACAAATTTTCATATCAATCCAATGCATAATAACATCAATATAGTAAAAATATTGAACAGTTCATATGGACGACCCCTTTTGCCGACCCTTTACACAAAATTCAATACCTGTAATCAATTCTTCATCTCTCAAAACCCCTATGTGTATATTTTGGTCATAATCCGACGAAAAATAAAGTCAATATCGCGAAAACAATATTTCTCTTGTATAAACGACCCCCTTTAGAAGGGGTCATCCAAAAATCTGAGAACATTTTTCATCATTCCTGGTCCTAATGAGCATCCATGCCAAATTTCAGCTCTCTAGCTCTTAAGATGGTTGAGCCTATAGAGGACAAAAAATACTCTCTTATTCCACTTTCCCATCGTTATGAAACCATCATAAAAGCTTAAATTCGTTTTACTTTTAAGGTTCATTTGAATAAGAAACAAAAAAAACCCAACTTTTTGTTTTGATCTTCTTTACGTATAATTTTTATAAGTCAAAATATTACAACAAAAGGTATCAAAATCTTGTATGAATTTTTAAATTTTTTGGAGTTGGTTTATTCATAAAATTCTTTCTTGCCTTATGTTCAAAGCGTATTACCCTCAAAATGCATTGATTAGATATGTTGTCTTGTCAGCCATTTCGTCAAGCGGTCGTAGGGTCATTGAACCCGATAGGCCCATTTAGGAAACCTTTCCCCTACTTGGCGAGCTATCAATTGATAAAGCTGGAGATGCGCATATTATTGCTGAAAACTTTATCAAACAAAAAAGTCGTCCGTATCATGGTTGATAATAAAACAGTGGAATTGGTAAATTCGAAGTAGAAAGCGATTGAGAAGTTCAAATTTCGACATGCAGCTTGACGAATCCGCAGATGTAGCAGGACTATCATTTCTTGTGATACTTGTTCGCTATCAAGGTTCTGAATGTTTCAAAGAAGATTTGCTCCTTTGCAAACCGTTGCCAGCTTCCACGTTGGGGGCTGAAATTTTCAAGCTAAATAATTGATGATTATGTTACGGACAACAATATTACATGGGGAAATTGCATTGATGTTTGTATGGACGGTGCGAAAGCTATAGTTAGAAATATTCCTGGAGTTGTTCTCAAGATCAAAGAAAAGACCAAAAGTTGCAGTAGAAGTCATTACATCCTTCATCGACGTGCACTCACTATGAAGAAACTATCATCATCTTTGAAGGAAGTCTTTGACGAAAGCCTAAAAATAATCAACTTTATTAAGGCTCGATCGAAAAATTCAGGGTTATTCAAGGCATTGTGCGAAGAGATGGTTGGCCAACATTCCACGCTACTACTTCATACCGAAGATAGCTGGTTATCTCGTAGAAAAACGTTGTCTCGCCTGTTTGAGTTAAGAATGACTTCAGTCTTTCAATGCAAGGTAAAGGAATAACAATCTTCGATTCAAACAGCAAAATCATGACTATCAAGAGAAAAATCAAATTTTGGACAGAATCGCTCAAAAAGCGCATCCTGGACAGCTTTCCGAATTTAAGAAGCATTCCATCAGAAATAACCTTGAAATTATCATCCGAAAATTTCACTACACTTTTAGTTGATAAATTTATTGTTGTATTCCTTGGTGTAAACTTAAACTAACAGGCCCACGTGTCTAATGAAGTCATTTACAATAACAATGTTTTGCCACAGGATTTGTTGAACAGCTTCCAGCAAAATTCCCCGAAGAATATCATACGTCTGAGCAAAGAATTCACAGATCCGGTCTGCTTGCGAGCTCTGTATTGCTGTCTGGTGCGATCAATACTGGAATCCGCGAATCTTGTATGGTGGCCTTTTGAAGCCGCATGGACAGCACGTTTTGAAGCAATTCAACGTCGGTTCGTACGTTACGCTCTTCGAGAGCTACCTTGGGAGAATCCTTTGAATTTACCGCCATACGCACAACGTTGTGCCCTGCTTGGACTTCATACGCTGTCGGATCGTCGTTCCATCGGTCAATCGCTGTTCGTGGCAAAAATTCTTCGGAACGAAATTGATTGCTCCTGGCTACTTTCTCGCTGTAATATTTATGCGCCAGAACGAACTCTACGAAATAGAAACTGGTTATCTCTGGAACCGAGAAGTACGCGTTATGGAAGCAACGACCCTCTTCGTTCAGCAAAAATATGCTTCCTTAGTTATTATACTATCTTTGACTTTCATGTATCCACTTTAACCTTTCGACGCCGTATTGAATCTGAATTAAGTGTTCAACTACGAAGTTGAGTAAAACTATCGTGCTTTGTACAACTAACATTAAGATGATCATTAAGACACCCATGTCAGATGATTTTATTTTATATAAATAAATAAATAAATAAATAAATAAATAAAATAAAAACAATAAAAAAATATCGAAACTTTAAATGCGTGGAACAGCTTATTTTTATGTCAAAGAAACCAGAATCATTAACATCACAAGAATATGAGTGCATGATAGATATGACATCGGAGTCAAAGCTTCAGGAAAGATTTGTATATAAAAAGCCGTTGGAGGAGTATTGGTGTCAACTGAAAAATAAATTTCAAATTTTGTCCGATAAAGCAAAACTTATCTTCTGCCGTTTTCCACAACTGATCTATGTGAGTCTGGATTTTCCACATGTATCGCAACGAAGACAAAATACCGATCCCGACTAAACACGGTAGCAGACGTTAGGCTACAACTGACAAAAATTTAACCAAACTTGTTACAGCTTTAAAAATCGAAGAAAATATTTGTTTTATTGAAATCATTATTTTTGATGACACAAATTTTGTTAATAAAAACAAGACTATTGAAAGAGTAGCCATTCGTTACTGATTTAATTGACTACGATGCCAAGACACATCTTATTTAAACGATAAATAAAATACTATCAAGTTTTCAAAACTCGGGTTTTTCATTCTTTCAAAAATGTAGGTACTCCGCCAAAAGTGTTGGTTTTAAAAAGTGCTCCGCCGAGCAAATGATCTGAAAACCCCTGACCTAGACTAAATGTAAATGCGGAAATGGGAAGATTAGTTTATAAATAAATTAGTATAGACATAAAAAATCCACCACTTTGTAACGTTTTAAAAGATTGTCATCTTACGTTACATTAATGAAAAAAATAAAAAAAAAAGTATCGCTTTATATTTTGATGATCGTTTATTCCAGATTTAGGCTTGTGGTATAGCTCAGTTGGCAAGTCTGTTGTCTCCTGAGCCGATGTCCGCGAGTTCGAGCCCAAGAGTAAACATCGAACACAGTTGTACCGGCTAAGTTTTTCAATAACGATCCGCCAACTGCAACGTAGATACCAGTCGCAAATGCAATAAAGATGGTAAAACGACTATAATCGAAACAAAAAAAAATATTCCAGATTTTCTTGTTAATCTACGGGCTTGCCCATAAGCTCAATAAAAAGATCGACATAAGCCGAATCAGGCCAGGATACCGCTGGGCGATACAGTTAAACACTTCCCGGATTTTACCGGGTTTATTCGCATTATTTGTTGAATCAAAAAAAAATCCTATACTCATCTTTGGAATGTTTGAGTTTTTGCCAATTTTTGATAATTTCGATTACCTGTTTCGACATGTTTTATCCCAGATTTCACTGGAATTCATTCTCATTCTGAAAAATACCCTAGTAGCGATAAGTGATCCGATGTCCTTCCAGAAAGTGGTAACATTTTGCAAATCGTCCGATCTTTCAATAAAGTGAGCTGAAATAAATTGAACTCTTAAGTTTTTGTTTGATTATTAAACATCTGGTTGAAAATCATTGATTCAAAAACATGGGTATTATGGGGTACCTACATCTCTAATTTGTACATTTGAACAGGTATTTAAAGATTACTGAAAACATTATGTCATAGCTAACGGAAATTTAATCCTTTATTAAAAGCCCCTTAATCTTGGTCTTTATTTCAGCTAAATATCGTATGAGTTTTATCATTGTTAGTTATGTTTGTTTATTGATTTTATCGGCATTATCCTCGAAAGTTATGTTGTATTACAAAGAACATTTCAAGATTTTGAAAATTATAGGCGGATATATGTTTTATAATTAACACTCATATGAGATATTTCAGAAAATTCGATCAAAATATAAAAGCAAATTATTGATCTGAAAATGGGGCGTTAAAAATTTTAATATTTCTCCAACGATTTGAGATGGATAAATTAAAAAAAAATATACAAATTTTGTCCTTGTTGAAAATGTATTAAACCAAAAAATCTGAGTAGAATTTTGTTTGCAAATTTACTCTCCTTGACAAAATTCTTGGATTTATCAAGCTATAAACGAGCAATCAGCTTGTTATTTTTCCACAACTTTGAACCTTTTTCTAAACTGAACGGTCCAACAGAAAGCGAAATTTTCGCTGAAAAACTAGAGGTAGCTGATTAATAACCGGTAGAATACCTATGATTGATCTGAAACAGGGGCATTAGTGAAATGCTCTAAGGGAAAACAAAACATCTGCACACATTACTACTTACCTTGGGTAGCACAGTTTTCGATATCTCAAACGAAAGGAAAAACTGTTCCAATAAAAATCGAGTCCCATTTGCGCCAGTCCGGATCAGTTTGAATGCTCAACGCATCCACATCAGTCTCCTCGATCGTCCATCGGGATCACACGTCTTCTGCCCGTCAACTAACTTACCCACATGCAGGCATGATCACGAACGATAGTCGCAATTGCTAGGTGGATTGAGAAAAAGAACACTTTTCCTTTTTTTTTTCATCAATCCACAAACCAGCTCACCTACATCTTGGGACACGTTAGATGCTACAGTTGAGCAGAGATTGCCTTCCAAGATTTCCTTCTATGGTTAATTGAAGGTGGAAATAGCTCCCCTTTTGTGGGCAGCGAAAATTTATTGCTTATGGAGTGGTAGCTTGCGAATTGTTTTTCTACGTCTTTTAAAATGTTAACAATATCACAGGAAATAAATTATTGTAATGATGAAGTTGTCTCCTTTTTTCATACAAAATAATTTATCTAATTATTTCAATTTCTTAAAATCCAAAACTTAAGCAAATAAGCAACTGGTTGTAGGATTTATCCAATGTTGCTCCACTCTTGATCATCTGCGAAGCTCATGAATCAGGGACTTCAACGCAAAGCGACGAACCGGATAAGGTAGGCTTGCCAGATACTTTCAGAAAAAAGCGGGACATTTCACGAAAAAAAGCGGGACACAGACGAAAAAAGCGGGACATTTAAGAAACTTTAAAAAAAGCTTAATTGTGTAGGGAAACTTATACGTATATCTTATATCATCATACAAAGTTGTTCTTAGAAAGTACATCTTCGGATAATTGAGTCAAAACAGGTGGTTTATAATAGAAGGCAATTTAATTAAGATTAATGTCTAAAACTCTAAGGCTAAGAGCTTTAGAGTTATTCAGTATTGTTTTATATGAACTATGAAAAATTTTGAGGAAAAGACATTAAAATAGACGATTTTCTATTCATCACATAATTCAAATTGAGACTAAAGTTTGATTTTTCCAGTGTTATTCAGTTAACTTTGTAAAAGTTCTCCAAGAAAAAAAAAAGCGGGACATTTTGAAGAAAAAGCGGGACATTTTGAAGAAAAAGCGGGACATTTTGAAGAAAAAGCGGGACAGCGGGACATTCAACAAAAAAGCGGGACATGTCCCGCTTTTGCGGGACGGATGGCAACCCTAGGATAAGGTTCACATGAAGTGAGTTTCATTTTTAGGGAAAACTCGTTAAATTTTCCCCGGCAGCAAACACATTTCTTTTGATCAATCGCCGAAAAAATTTCCGGACGCGATCGCTACTGACCCATAAACAGTGTTTGTGTAGTTGCCAAATTTATTTATCTACTGACCTGGAAAAGCGAGGAAAAATTCGATTTCGAAATGTTTGCCAATTTTCCCTCAGCCTGTACGCTTTCGGGCGGGGCGGCGTGCGTCTAAAGACACAAACAAAGAGTAACTTACTCGAATCGGTATTCGTTTGTAGGTTTACAGGCGTATTGTGCTCACCTACATGAGATGGGTTGGATTTATGTGCGTTGGGGTATCTCAAAATCTTTTACCGGCCTCATCATCATCTTCATCAAATAGCGTACAACAACAGATGGCTCGCGTGTTCAGCCGATTTCCACATGAATGGATGATCCGCTATTGATCGAATGTTTGGGACGATTGGTAGATTCGTTCATTTTTTCCAAGGATCATCAATTTGTTGAACTGCAATTGTCGACATTCTTCTAATGGAGCTACTCGTCTAATTTTTCTTCAACTCCATTCAAAAATTTGAACCATCCCAACAAACCGTCGTTGATACCAGGGATAATTTTATCTGGAACACATTCTCTCTGTTGCAGACAGAATGATGACCGGCTAATGATGGATTCATTCAATTTTCCAGTGTACAGTTTTAATGCGCTATTGGCGTGCATTTATGTTTGAATTTTTAGCACCTTCGAGGTGCCTCGTCAATTGACCGTACGAAAATTGGATTGGATCATTAAGAGGCTGCAACAGTTTTGGGGTATTTTTGGCGAAGAAGTTTAAACCGATCACGATAGATTCCCACGAAAGTATTGATTGTAAACTGGATTGAAAAAGTTATTGGGAACCTATTTACTCTAATGAATTGCTGGTATGGCGAGAATGCTTTAGCGCGAATATTAAATAAGTTTAAAACTCGTACCGTTTGAAAATATTGGGACTCTATTTCTGTGTAACGTCAAATGCGAGCTTGATCTACATATAATAATAATCATAATATTTATTAATGACCCTTTAACTTAGAATGTCATTCAGGTCAGATCTACATATAGGTTTTTACAATTTTTTATAGAGGTTTAATGGAATTTGCTTCTATGAGTTCTGAAAATTTAAACATTAAATTGTGACTTCCAAGTCCCAAAACAAGATTGCGAAAAAGTTATGACACTCGTGAAAAAAAGTAATTTTAATTTTATTTTAAAGTAACATAGAACGCACTAAGTATGCTCAGAATTAAAAACAATATACAAAAATAAACTTTTCAACTCTGAATTGCATGAAAAGACTTTATACAACTCAGTGTTGAAAAATGAACATTTCGACACTGAAAACAGTATCGAAAAGGGGTACTTTCAGCACTGACTTCAGTGTCGAAAAGTACATTCCACGCCCTACTCGATCATAAATTTTTAGTTGTTGGCATGGTCGTCCACATTTTGTTATTTGTTGGCATGCGCGTAGGTTAATTGATATATTTTCAAGGGAGTTTTTCGAATTTGCATAACAATGTTTATGCAATTCGTTACAAAACTCGGTTTTTTGCAACTTGATGCATAAATAACTATGCGTAAAAAGTTATTATTCCCCAAAGCATTTGAAAGATTTTTCTTAAAAAAAAAATTACCGCAAACGGGTTAGGAAAAATTTTATTTGATTTGTTATTAATTTTCAAATGGTTCGAATTTCATATTCCAAGATTTAATCATCACACTTTTCAATAAATGAAAAGTTTACGTTTTTTTTTAATATGTGTGGATTTGCACAACTCGAATCTTATAAGCGTATTTTCACCTAATTCAGCACAACATCATCAACAATATACGCAGTGTAATGTAACAATATTTATGTTTGTCGGTTATTACAAATATTTTTAAAATCAGAATGAATATGTAAAGATGAATGACATTTTTACAATATTGAATGCATTTATACCTACCATTTCGTAAACTGTATTAATATCATGAGCAAATGCGCTCTACGTTTTTGAATGATGTTTTAGATACTGGAAATAATTTCCGAATAATTTCTCATATTTATGAACAAAACGTAATAAAATCGGAACAACAACCGTGATAAAATCAAGCGTGAATTTGGCGAGTAACAAAAAATTCGAACAGTGATAAAATCGAAAAACTTTACAACAAAATAACAAAATACGGCAAATCCAACAGAAATTACATAAAAAAAAGAAAGAGAAAAAAAATAGAAAACGACAAAAATAATAAATCTAACAAAAAATAACAAATGCCAAAAATGACGAAAATTACAAAAGAACATAATTGACAAAAGTTTTAAAATGATACAATAATAAAAAATGACAAAAACAACTCCGAAATAACTATAAAATTAATTCATTAAAACAAAACAAAAATGATTAAAATTGCAACTATGACTAAAATGACGATAATATCAAAAAACAAAAATGGAAAAATTAAGGAACAATCATTACCAAATGAACTGAATCAAAGCCATCGAAAGATTCCCTCTTATTCAACCACGGTATAAGAAAATTTGGATATCGGTATTATCGGCAACATATTATCTACTTCAGTGACCGTTTTCGATTTCGACTGAAGAAGATAGTAAGTTGCTATAAAAATACCGGTATCTCAACTTTTCTTATACCGTGGTTGAATTAAAGGGATTCTTTCGATTGCTTTGATTCATTAGAACTATTCAACCAAGTAGACTCACAATACATATTTGAGTAACAAATTAACGAAAAGGAGCAAAATGTTAAAATGACGAAAATAAAAAATTATAACAACAATGCCTAAATTGACAAAATTGACGAAAATGATAAAAGGAAATCCCAAGCAACCAAAAGTCCCATAAAACAGGTACAAAAACGCTTACTAAGCCCCATTATTGATATGAAGTTCTATGCAGCTCAAAATTTAAGTTCTTATTGATACTTTCAAGTTCCAAAACAAGTCTTAATGATCTTCTATTCAGCTTCCAGCGGTCTTTTAATTCAGCTTCTAAAAATCGCAAAATGAGCAAAACATCTATCTCTATCTCAACTGAACCCTTGGGTTCGGTTCACATCAACTATTCATAATTATTTACTATGTTCTGTACCGGTGCCGCTATGATACCACGCGCCGGATTCCAAACTAGAGAAATTGCTGAATTGCTTCTTTCCTACATTTCCTTCATATATCGCATCAGAATGGTCACTCAATATCTACCAAGCAACCAGAATTCCCTTAAAAAGGTTCCATAGAAGCTTAATCAGCTTCTGTTTGTGTCTGAAGAGAATGCTAATCAGCCCAAAATTTAAGTTCTTAAAGCTACTTTCAAGTTCGTTTGGGTGGCTGTAGAGAACGCTATTCAGCTTCTAAAAGAACGTCAAGAAACTTCTACGCGCCGAAAAAAAATCCGATTGACAGATTGCTCTGACAACCAGATGTCAAATTGCTAGGTTGCCGGTCTATCATGGTCTATCTCATTGGTTTTAATTATATTGTTTTGATTGCAAAAGCTGCTTATGCCTAGAGAATTAAACCGCTGCTCTCTAGGTTGCAATGAAACTCACCAGCCTCTCGACCAATCCAGCAATAGTTCATTGCCACTGTAAAAATTAGTATTTAAACTTAATGTCATTTGAGATGATTGAATGGGTTGGTCAAAAGATTGTATCTTATTTCGTTTAAAGGACTTTCAGTACACAAAATGAACAATAACAAAAATTCGCATCCTCTAAAATTTATTCGAATATCTTAACATTTATAAGAAAAATTCTAAAAATCTTGAATTCCATTTCGGGCCCAAGAGCAAACATCGAACACAGTTGTACCGAATAAGTTTTTCAATAACGGTCCTCCAACTGCATCGTTGATAAAGTCGCGAATGCCATAAAGATGGTAAAACGACTATAATCGCGACACAAAAAAATTGAATTCCATTTGTAAATATCAGTATAGATATAAACAAAACAAATACCATAACAAGAAATTGACAGACAATTTTGACATATCGCTTAGAATTCCCATATAGGTTCTTTAAAACACCTTCAAATATCGTAATGGTGCGTTTTAGAATGTTACGCGAACGTTATCGACCTTCTTGAAAGACATTTTTGACATGTCGCTTAGAATTCCCATATAGGTTCTTTAAAACATTTTCAAGTATTTTAATGGTACGTTTTAGAATGTTACGCGAACGTTATCGACCTTCTTGAAAGAAGTTCCATTAAATGCGCTTAAAAGTTCCATTATCGATAGTTTAACCTTTCAAAGGGCGATGGAAGTTCCTGAGTAACTTTTACGCGACAAGAGTCACCTGAAGTTCCCGTAAAACATTTTTTCAGCCAAATGTGAACTTTGGAGTACCATCTTTAAGTAAAAACGCGACTTTTGGTTGCTTGGGTTACTTATTGAAAAAAAACTTGCCCGGCTTGAGGATCGAACCCCAACCTTCGTAGTGAAAATCGAACACGCTACCACAAGACCGCGCCTAGATGTTGTTCTAACTGAAGTTAAAACTCGAAGTGGTGATTTGATTTTGAAAGCACATCATTGCACTTTTTGTGACTTACCAAATCCTGTTTTGAGCACTTTCGTGCCCTTTATGTGACTTAAGTCCCGTATAACGTACGTATTAATCACTTTTGCAACTTTCAAGTACATATAGTTCACTCATGGGAATTGGGCAAAACAAGTCACATACAACGTACATATTAATCACTTTTGCAACTTTCAAGTTCACTAATGAGTACATAAAGTTGATTCTCTTTGTCAGCCAATATGTAACTTTCAATGCCTTCATTAAGTAAATATGTGACTTTGCATGGTTGCATTGGATATAAACAAAAACAATAATAAATAAGACTACTAATAATTCAATGATAAAAATAACATGAAAAAAACAAAAACGACAAAAACAGGACATAGTCATGGTGTCTCTGATAGAACAATTTAATTTAGCAAAAATAAGCATCGCTAATTTTTGCACCATTCGAAAGCTGGGACTTTCCCCTTTCATTTGAGCTCAAATTTGAAATAATCCATCGGGAGGTCTAGAACCGTGCCCGAATTAAGCGGGGAACAATGAGGCCAATTGCCCTGGGCCCCCGATTGAGGGGCCTTCCGAGAAAAAAGTTTAAATTTACTTTAACTATACTGCTTTAAGTTCTAGAAATCTAGGAAAGGAAATCGAAACTACAAAATCAGAATAAAAACAAACGTTAGGTATAACAGCTTAAGTGGGTCCCGTCAAATAATATCTCGAACAGATACACTCTCTGCCCCCTCCTAGAGTAAGCAGTGCAGAATTTTAACAGCATTTATGCAGGCTGAGCAAATATCAACCCTGGTAAAATCTTATCATTTTATTTCGAAGTTTTAACATAAAATCGGGATATCTCTACACAGTAAACGAAAATTACCGAGTTCGGTAAATTTTTTACCAAAATCCTAACATGTGTAAATCGTTAAACTGTTCGGTAATTTTTTCGGTAAAAAATAAACGAACATCGGTAAATCGATTCTTCCTTTACCGATGCTCGTTTATTTTTTACCGAAAAAATTACCGAACAGTTTAACGATTTACACATGTTAGGATTTCGGTAAAAAATTTACCGAACTCGGTAATTTTCGTTTACTGTGTAAGCAAAATCCAGCGATTATTAATAAAAAAAATAAGAAGGAATTTTATATCAAACACGTCAGCAGAATGCAAATCGCTCATCAAACAACCAAATAAACAATTTAGCTAAAGCTAGTTCGAAATAATTGAACTCAATTTGTGATTTTCGTTTATCTAATTTTTTAATTAACTTCCCGCATAAATCTGAACTATATAATTTACAATTTACAATACTATACGATTTTCAAAATAAAAGAAAACGCGTAATTAGAGATAAGTATGAGTATGAACAATGTAAAATTTATGTATAACAAACATTTCATGTTCATTCCGATTTTTTGTTTTCATGTTCACCTTTTTTCCCATTTAGCAGAACAATTTGATTTTTGTTTTTAATATTTTGATTTTTTTTCATTTTTTTTTCTTTTCTAAAGGAATTCAATATTTGATCTGATAAAAACCTTATTCATAATTCGTTATTGCATGTTTAACACATTATATAAAAGGTATTCCTCTTGGGTTTTTCAAATATGAAATTTAAATAATCATTGGGGTTTTGAATGAATTATTTTGACATTCCTGCATTGGCTCTAGTTGTAACTTGAATTTGAACATGATTCTTTTCTTTTAAGCGGGCCATAGACTACACAAATCGCCTGTACAAATTCGATGATTCCACGACGATTGTTTGATCTATGCTCGCCCACACACTATACAAACATTTTCCACGCGAACACAAACGATTGCTGGCGAAAACAGCAATAGCAACAAAAAAAACCATCTCCACCCCGGCTGGGAGGATGGTTTGTACAAAATATTTCGATCTCAACCGATTTTACTCCAACCGTTTGGGCGCTCATGCAAGTAGTGCCATACACTATGCAAATCGTGTTTACAGCGACAAAATTTCATCGAATTTCATCGCATTTGTACAAATGTTGTGTAGTCTGTGGCCTGCTTTAAAGGGAGCATTAACCAAGCGATCAATGATAAAATTAAAAGCATTCTAGTATCTATCTTTGGATTTTTTAACAGAAAATTTGTACCATTAAGCAGCTCTAATCAGAGTTTTCATGCCTTGATTTAATTGGGAAGAATGATAGCTTGCTGTTAAATTCCTTGAAAAAATGTCTCGATTTGATTAATTCTTCCACAATATTAACAATTATTGTTCAAAGGTGTCAGAAACTACATTCTACGAAAAAGTTCCTTTGTTTGTTTAAAAAATTATGTATTCTCTGGGATGACATATGAAAGTAAAAATCGGTTCATAGGGTCCCCGATGGTTTAATCAGACCCTGCCTAGAACATTTTTTTAAAATTTATTTTAACCTTTTTTTTGGTTTATTTAAAGGAAAAATCATACTAATCACTTCTAAAACACTTGTCTTATCTTTAGCGTTATTTCAACTCCATATGTCAGTAACATGATCGAATAGGAAAATTCCCTGGACCCTGGCTAAAACTTTGCCGAAGACATCAAAGTGATATTGAGAGAAAAGAGTTAATGTCGCAAACAGGATGTTTATTATCTCATTTCATTTAAAAAATCTATTTAAATTCTCGTCGCTGATTGCAGGGTTCAAAGAATTGAACACGACTAAAAATTCCAAAAAAAAAACAGTAAACAAAAACTATAGAAAATGTCAAAAATGAAAAAAAAAATACGACCCTGTGACTATAACAAAAAAATAAAAATTAATGAAATATAAAAATTAAGAAAATGACCATTCCTAGTTTAACGTGTACGCGCATCGGCCGCTTTTTTTGTCACGCGTGAAGAAAATTCAAATTTTCAAATTGAATTGAGTTGCGATAGGCGTTTTAATTAGGATTATTGGAAAGTTGAAGTCGTGGTCGTTAGTTGTGGAGTGGTTTAGCAGCAAATAGCGCAATACCGAGAAAGTTATTATAAAAGCGAAAGGACGCTGTGGTTTTTGGTGCGTATGTAGCAAGTGAGGTTAAGTGATGGGAGGCGAAACGCAATTACCGGATCCACCGGATTTGGAGCAGAGATCAACAGGAGCCGTGAAAAAAGGAAGCAATGAAAGAATGGTGATTGAAGGAGAAAGAACATCGAAGCAGGACAGTGGAAAAAAGGATAAACCGGTCTTCAACTACACGGTTACCGATTCGGGGCCGTATAGGGTGTACTTTGAGCCACGCAGTGAAGCAGCCGAAAAATTTCCTCAAATAAATAAGTTTGCTTTGGGAAGTGCTTTGAGAAAAATGGCTGGCTACAAAAATTTTATTTCAGACATGAAATACGTAAGCCGACAGAAAATTATTGTATTTCTCAGCAGTTACAACAAAGCTAATAAGCTGGTTGAGGAAATAAACGCATCGTCCGGTGAGTACAAGGCATACATTCCAAAACATTTGATATGCATTACCGGTATTGTGAACGGGATACCAATTAATTTGGACATGGGCGACATACAGGAGGATACGGAGAGTGATGTTCCGATTTTTAGTATCGACAGAATGCACCGAGGCAAGGAGAAGACTCCCATTAATAAAATCCGCGTAACATTCCGAGCTCAACAGTTGCCTGATTCTATTAGGATCTTTGGATGCCCTGCAAAAGTTAAACCATTTTATCCAACGATAGTAGTTTGCCACAAATGCCTGAGATTTGGACATAACACTACGAACTGCAAAGGAGCGAAGCGTTGCGATAAATGCGCGGAACGACACGAAAACGATGAAAATTTTGAAAACTGTTTGAATCCGATCAAATGTGCAAATTGTCGCAGTCGGGAACACAGTTCAACTGATATCGATTGCCCGGAGAAGAAGAGACAACAAACCATTAAAATGTTGATGTCCAAGCGCAACTGGACTTATGCGGAAGTAAGAGAACAAGTCACCATTAATCAGAACGTGTATGCTCCACTACAAAATATCACAGATTTCCCTACTCCAGCAGAAAGCTATGCAAGCATGACGCAAGGAAATTTCAGGTGGAAGGATCCATTACGGGAACAATGGACTAAAACAAATCAGGACCGGAAATCCATTCAAGCCGCCGTGAAACTTCACAAAGACCAACCAAATACAACTACAACCGGACAGAAAGGTAAGAGGGCCCGTTTTGAAAATCCTACAAAACCTACATTGGCAGAAATCGTTACTGAAGAGCGAAATAATATTACTCGCACCGATGAAAGCAATAATCTTGGTTTAGGACTTCAGAATAGATGGAGAGTGGGAGACCAAGAAAGATGGACAAATGAGGTAAGAGAAGCGCAAATATTTTATGAACGAACTTTCCAAGAGAAAATGATGTCGTTTTATACCGAGTTTATTGGTCTTTTGGGACCACAAGAACAAGTAAAAGAATTATTCAACAATTGCACAAAAAAACATTTTAATCTGGCAAACTCGGTAGTACTCAATCAAAAATAAATTAATATGTATTTATAAAAAAACATGATGAAAAACTTCTCTTTTCAAAACCATTTTCCGTCATGGATGATCCATATAAAGGTTTTAAAATTGTACAAGCCAACGTTCAAAGCTACTATAAAAACAAATCAGAATTTCACAGGGTCCTCTCAGGGGAGGATTTCTCCGCAGCTATCCTTTCAGAGACTTGGACGAATGAGCTCCTTGAAAAGACTAATAAATATAATTTATCAGGATACCATTTCATACCTCATTCAAGAGAGGATAACTACGGTGGTTCTGGTATTCTGCTGAAGAATACCTATAGCTTCAACAAACTGAACCAGGTACCAAATCTATCATCGTCGACACAGACAGTTAGCTTAAGAATAAATAAGCTAGACCTAATTTTATGCTCCGTTTACATTAGCCCATCAATTTCCACATCTGATTTTGAAACGGACATTCAAGCGATCCTATCCAGCCTAGATCAATATAACAAAGTCATTATCGGCGGCGATTTCAATGCGCACCATAATGAATGGGGAGATGACGTTTGTGACCTTAAAGGAAGGAAATTTTTAGATGCAATCAATAATAGTCGACTACTTTTGCTAAATGATGGTAGCAAAACTTTCATTCCGACTCAACTCAACAAACGTTCAAGCGCCATTGACATTACCTTGTGTTCTGTTAGCATTAAAAATCTAGTTAACTGGAAAGTACTGGATTACGGTATAGCTAGCCATCACATGTGCTTAGAGATATTCTGGGTAACTAAAGTACCAGTCCAAAAACAGTTCTACTATAATAAAACTAAAATTGCTAATCAGCTATCTAAACTCGATGCCTCACAAATAAATTGTGTCAACGATTTGACAAATAATGTCAAAAAACTTTTCAAAGAAAACCGAATGAACTGTAGAAGAACTCCCAAATTCTGGTGGTCAGACAGCGTAGACGAAGCCTGGAAGCAAAAAACGGAAGCTAGGAGGAAGTACAACAGACACTCTACTCTTGAAAATTTAATTGACTTTAAGAGAAAAGCTGCAAATTTTCAGCGAAAGAAAAGGGAAGAAACTCGAAAAAAGTTTGAGGAGTTCCCAAATGAAATCGGGCCCTTTATCAGTTCTAAGCTGCTTTGGTTAAAGGTTGGGCGCCTAACCGGCAAACGATTTTTCAAAAAGGAAAACAACATTCTCCATGACGACGAAACTTTGGCTGAACAATTCCTGGATATGCATTTTGGTCCAAATGACCCACAATCAATCGAAACCCCCTTTTCTATCAACAGTGATAGCTTGCTAAACAAGGAGAACTGGTATAGGATCCTAGGCAGAAAGAAAAAGTCATCAGATCCTGGGGAAGATAACCTCTCCTACGAATTGTTATCTAATCTGAAGACAGAGCTTACAGAAAAGCTGATTTCCCTTCTAAATGAAATGTGGAGAAGGAGTACCATCGACAAAAGCTTGAAAATTATAAAAGTAATTGCGATACCTAAGCCGGGTCGCGATCAGAATACGATAGCTGGGAAAAGGCCGATTTCTCTTGTTCCAGCAATTACGAAGCTGGCCAATTCAGCTGTTCTGGAACGGCTCCAGAAGTTTCTTGATGAGAAACGAATATTACCTGATAATTCATTTGGTTTCCGCAAGAACTTATCTACGAATACCTGTGTGAACTACGTTCTCAATTGGGTTAAACAGAGTAGACGCCTCAATTTTTTAACGGCACTGATATGCATCGATTTATCCAACGCATTTAACGCAGTTGTAATATTTGGCTTTTCTTTAATATAAAATAAAAGATTGGTTTTCACTTCGAAACAAATACACCTTTTCTTTATTCACTGCTCTTACACTCTAAATCTGACAACTCGAATTCTGCTCTAAGATATACCCAGAATAGGATACCACATCCTCCCCTCAAAGATAGATTTGTATTTTCATTAATTTTCATTATACATTGAAATCATTCAATTTATCAAATTGTTCAGATATCGTTCTGGTCGTCGTAACTCCCTTGTAGGTCTTATTTTTGGGGTTTGATCACTCACAGGTCTTCCATCTTCGAGTCGGCGTTTTCTCATCAAAGATACACAATCTCCTACTTCCTTCTCCACGTCATGTGGCGGTTGTGTTTCCGAGAGTTCTTTAGGGTCCCGCTTCACGAACTTTTTAAGAACCTTAACATTGCGATCAAATATTTTTCCCGTTTCCAAATCCTTGACAGTGGCCCTTCCGGCACCGACAATCTTAATAACTTCGTGTAAGTTAGTCTTGAAAGCTGGTTCCGCTTTGTCCCGTTTCTGATGAGCCACAAGAACCACATCTCCTTCCTTGATTTGAGTGTTTGAGGCATGTCGTCGATCATCTTCTCTGTTATTGCGAATAAATTTAGTGACCCTATCTCGATCACGTAGATCTTCATCAGCTATCTGATGTTGGTCTGTACGATTATCCGGTAGGAGTCCTCGAACTGCTCTCCCAAACATGAGCTCCGCAGGTGGGATTTTTGTGACATGGTGAGGCCAAGAGTTGTAAGCTGCGACGTAATCCGCGAGTGCTTCCTTCCAATTCTTCTTACCTAGTTTGGCGATAGCCGTTACCTTATTTATGCCCTGCATACTACGCTCGACAAGTCCATTCTCCGTAGGATTGAGTGGAGTGCTGTGAATGAGCTTCACACCCCATTCTTCCTTCAGCCACTTTTGAAGCTCAGCGCTGTTAAACGGAGGGCCATTGTCTGCCTTCATTGTTTTCGGTATGTAATACGTATTGAAAACCCTCTTCAGTGTTCTTTTTACCGCATCGGTGTCCGTTTTTTCCATGGGAATAGCCACAAGAAACCTGGAGTAATTGTCTGTAAGTACTAGAGCCTTCCAGTTATGTACGTCCGAAGCTGATGAAAAGTCCATAGAGACGTAATCCCACGGGTTTTTAGGAAGTTCGGTCATCGTAATAGGAAGAGGCTTCATGTTCGTTGTTACAAGTTGACATTCTGGGCAGCTTCTTACGTAGTCTTCAATTTGTCGGTCCATACCAAGCCACCAAAGCCCTTGTCGCAAGAAATTTTTCATCGTAGACATGCCTGGATGACTTCGATGAGCCAACGTCAGCGCTCTCTCCCACAATGATGCCGGTAGAACTATCTTCTCCAGTTTCATTAGCAAGCTTCCTTGCATGAAAAGGTCATTTTGGAATGCCTGATATTTTATTACTGAGTCAGGCCATCTTTCATGTTTATTCAGCAAGCCAATAACTAATTGTAGTTCCTCATCTTTCAACAGTTCCTCTTCCACATGTTTATTAGTTATTGCCAGAAGTTGTTCGTTGATGTCCTTTGGATTCGCGACTACCGAACACAGTTCGTGAGGCTCTTTGTAAGCACCAAACTCTGGGTCTTTCTTAGTTCTACAGATCCGAGAGGCTGCATCAGCTATATTTTCTTTGCCCCTTACGTGCTCGAAGGTATAACAAAAATGTTCTGTACGCATCAACCAACCTTCAGCCCTGGACATTATACGCTTACCCACGTCTTTCTTATTTTTAGTCATGAACATTAAAGCTTCATTGTCACAGCGTAGAATGAAATGTTTTCCCAAAAGATAGTAGGTGAAGCGTTCCATAGCCCATACTATGGCCAACGCCTCTCTATGTAACTGTGGATACCGGCCTTCCGCTGCAGTCAGGCTTTTAGACGCGCATGCTACAATCCGATTTTCCCCACGAGAATTTTCCTGAGTCAAAACTGCCCCCAGGCCCCACGGTGAGGCGTCTGTATATAAAATAGATTTGTCATTCACGTCAAAATATCCGCGTTTGATAAGATCGTGTTCCGCAGCGTACTTGAGATCTTCGAATGCTTCTTGATGCCGATTTTCCCATTTATAGGTTTCCCCAACGGTTAACAATTCGCGCAACGGCTTAGTTCTATGCGAAAAATTGTTTATAAAAGGACTTATAAAAGTAAGTAGCCCCAAAAAGCTACGAAGTTCAGTCACGTCCTTGGGCCTATCGTATAGCTTTATATCCGAAATCTTCTTATTTTCCGGAAAAATACCTGTACCGTCGATAACGAATCCAAGAAATTCGATGGAAGTTTTGTCGTACTTGCACTTGTCTTCGTTGATTGTTAGGTTATTAGCAATCAACACTTTTTTAATTTCTTCTACCCTACGTCGCAATTCATCTAAACCACGCCCGTAGACAAGTATGTCGTCCAAATACACAATAAAACTCCGACATCTACTAAGTATCCTTTCCATAAGCCTTTGAAACAGTTCTGGAGCACACGATAGGCCGAACGGAAGTCGTCTAAAACGCATCAGGCCATTTGCCGTCATAAATGTAGTAAGATGTCGCACCTGAAAAAAAAAATTATCACATACTTCATTCTTCATATCTCAAACATCATCGGCACCAAATTAAGTTGGCTAAAACAGTAGATACCTGCTCGTGCAACTCGACATGAAAATATGCGTCCTTTAAATCAAGTTTCGAAAAGTACAGTATGCCGTTGCCATTTGGAATATCAGACCAAATTTTCTCCAAGGAAGGCATAGGATATGGCTCCCGAATGATGGATTTATTCACCAATCGGTAGTCAACCACAATCCGAAAATCGTTGCCTCCCTTAGGGACCAAAACCAGTGGCGAAACGAAAGAAATGATATCTCCTTCCTTATCAGCTCGTTCTATTATTCCGCTTCTCTCCATAGCCTTCAACCTGTCGTTTGCTGCTGCCTCAAAAGCTTTCGGTATGTTGTATCGAATTATTTGCCTGGCAGGCTTCGTGGTGTCTATTCTGAACTTTACCCCTTCTATTGGCACCTTCGGAAACTCCAATTGCTGCTCCTTTTTTTCGTGGCGTGAAGAATGTATCTCGGTGACGTTGATATCCATACTAACCCCGATCCGCAACAAATTTAGTTGGACAGCTGTTTCATAACCCAGCAAAAATAACTGAGTACCTCTAACAACAAAGAATTTTGCCAGGTGTTCCGAATGTTGGTAATTTTTAACGCTTATGTAGGCTTTGAAAGTGCATTCAACTTCTAAGGGTGACTGATTGGCATAACTTTTCAGCGTTTCCTCAGGGTGTAATACTAGATCTTGGATAACAGTCCGACAATTTTTCTTTATCATATTCCAACCTTGCGTGGTTATAGTATTAACCGCAGCTCCAGAATCTACCAGAAAATTGATACATTCTGTACCAATCATACATGCAACAAATCTTGGATCTTTCGAAATAGGACAACACGTTTGACCGTTTTTATTAATCAACTGTATTTAGAATTCATTTGACAAAAATAACAAAATATAAAAAAGGGAAGAAAAAAAAACAAGTTTAGGAGAAAACGAAAAACGAAGAATAGTAACCCTATTCATTCATTTAATATTTCATTATCTACCTGATTAATTCGGGCTACCTCGTCTAGGTTGTTGATCGGACTGTTCAACAAAGCCCGCCGGCCTGGGCGGGGTACGTTCTGATCATAGGACTGGCACACTCTGGCATAGTGCCCTATCTTGCCACACTGTCGGCAGTTCAGTCGGAATGCCGGGCAACGTCCTTGATCATGCTCATTCCCACAACTAGAACACTTGTTGTCTTGGTTAACGTCAAGAGACTCTCTGGTTGATGGCGGCTTCAAATTAGAATCGGTATATTTTGGACTCGGGCGGAAATTATTGTATCCACCTTTCCAGCGCGAATCAACGTACCTTGATGATGAACGAAAACCATCGAATCTTTGTCCCTGGCGGGGATTCCCATATCGAGCTGCTGATCTATGTTGATATGGTGCGAATCGGTGATATGGTTGATATGGTGCAAATTTTGGTCCGGATTGGCGAACTTTCAAAACATTAATGTTCTCCGCTGAAGTATTTCCAGTATTTTCCGATATCTCATGACGATCCGTTTGTTTGTCTCTAATATTGTATTCCGCCTCTTCGGTTCGCATGTAGTCAAGATGTCTGCCGTGATTAATAATGCGCTCAAGGTTGTTTCCAAAAATATCGGACATCTCATACAATTTCCTTGCAATTCCCGGAATCGAGCGTCGTAAAAGGGCCTGAATAAATTCTTCCTCCCTTTGTGCCTTGGTAAACTCACAAAAATTTGATTGCGCCTCCAATCGTAATACCCAATCAGCAAATGGTTCGTCTCTACCCATACGTAGTTCCCGAAATTTCATACGCTCTTTGGTTGTGTCACACGACTGGCTAAAATATTTATTCAAAGCCGAAACCGTGGCCTCGTAGATGTCATCCTGTGTGTTATCAACCAATTTTTCTTGCATCTCAATGATACTTAGCAGAAATGGACCCGAAAAAATTTTCATGCCGGTCAATTTTGTACCGGGATCGACTTTAGACTTGCACGACACTATCCGCTCAAATTGGTTCCGGTAACGTAGCCACTCTGCCTTTCTCTCATTGGAAGGTAGAGTTCCGTCAAATGCTTTCAATGGCCAAGAACCGGAGAGCCAATCAGATTTTGTTGCATTCACATCATCTCGCTTAGTAGATCGTTCGGATTCCGATTCAAGCAACGTTTCCCTTTTTCGCAAACCAATTGTAGATCGGCTATCCGCATAGTCCGAATCCTCCGCATCGGAAACGTCGGTTACTCGCCATGTACCACTCATTTCCTGCAGGATTATTGAATACATATTTCCATGAGGAAAGAAAAAACTAATTTACCACTAGCCTTACCGGAATACTTCTAAACTCCTGATGGTCACCAAATATTTCCTCACCAGAACTTTCGGGTATATTTTCCGAGCGCACGTTAGAAAACAATTTCCTCGTTAACAATTTTCGTTTTCAAAAACAATTCGCGCGCTTACTTTGGTTTGTTTTTTTTCGCTTACACGCTGAACACAAAAACACCAAGGATCGCAAATTTAACACTGAGAAAAATAGCCTTTACGATTTTGGATGACTAATTGTAGATTGCACCGAAAGCTGAATTTCATGAAATATTTCACAGGCACAGTTATATGTGCGAATCATACTCAAAAATGGTAAGCTTGTTTTAAAATTACATACAAATTCATAGCTCTCTTTCTCGTCGCTATGAGCAATTCAAAATATAATTAAGAATACAGTGCGAATTTTCATTCATTTTTTTTTTTCATACTCGCAGCACCATTTGTATAGTTTAATTATTTTAATTTACTTTAAATAATCAAAGCTTGAAATTTTTTTATAATATCCTTGGCAATGAGCTTTACTCTACTCAAGGTTTTATGTAAAAAAAATCGCTTGGCAATGAGCTAAAACTCTGCTCAAGGTGCTTACTTGTTTTGTATCCTTACTAACTCTTTATTCTTCGTAAACTCACTCGGATCTTTCAATAAAAGCATCTTGGCAAGGAGCTAAACTCTACTCAAGATGTGTAATAATTTTGTTTTCCAATTACAAACTAATACAACTTCGTTCATAAAACAAACTCGGTAATGAAACAAACTCTACTCAAGATGTTAAACATGTGTCTTGGCAAGGAGCTAAACTCTACTCAAGCTGTTTAACATATTTTCCTTCAGTAAGGAGTAGCATTTATTGAGTACAGAGACTTGGCAATGAGCTAAACTCTACTCAAGTCATTCGATAAAGACATCTGGGCAAGGAGCCTAACTCTATTCAAGATGTTATTTTTTTTTTTAGTAAACCAATTATACTTCATTCAAAAATAAACTTGGTAATGAGCCGAACTCTACTCAAGTCGTTAAACATGTGCCTTGGTAAGGAGCTTAACTCTACTCAAGCTGTTTAACACATCATGGAGTTTTCAACATAGTCGATCATTTCCTTGGCAAGGAGCTTGAACTCTACTCAAGGATAAATTTTAGCTTAATTTAATTAATTGAGCGGATTTCAATTGTGCAGGATATATAAAAATTACTTACAAAACATATTTTCGTTTCCTAGAAAGTAGCAGAACTCTACTCCAGAAACCATGCGATATGCAGAAACTAACTGACGGGTTGAATACTTTCAAAATATTTATGGACTCATGTTTCACATATTTGCAGAGAATGTACTTATTCAGCCTCAAACAATGTTTAACAACAATAACTGACATGTCAAATCAAAATAACCTCAAACCATCTTGTCTTTGAAAGATTTCATTATATAATATTTGAATTTATTTCACTTTAAGATTCATCGAAAACTTATATGACAATTCATTTCAGTGTCTTGGCTGTAGTTAAATCATAAATTCATTTGTTTGATCCGAAATATAAAGAAAAAGTTATTGTTTTCGATATACATACCAGTCCTGTATGATTTCATTCTCCTGGCAGGATCGCCAATGTAATATTTGGCTTTTCTTTAATATAAAATAAAAGATTGGTTTTCACTTCGAAACAAATACACCTTTTCTTTATTCACTGCTCTTACACTCTAAATCTGACAACTCGAATTCTGCTCTAAGATATACCCAGAATAGGATACCACAGCAGTCAGACTGGATAAGCTGGAAGAAATCATGTTGAGGATCGGCGTTCCACAAGATGTTTTGCTTTGGACAATTTCTTTCCTGAACAATCGACAAATTGTGTTTCACACAAGTAGCAAAACTATCACTAGAACTATAAACAACGGGCTCCCTCAAGGTGATGTGTTGTCTCCCACTCTCTTCAACATTTACACCATAGACCTGCATAGAAATGCGAACACAGAAGTCGAATTGGTGCAGTTTGCCGACGATTTTGGCATTTTGCTCCGGGCCAAAAATATTGATGGACTCAACGAGCTAGGTCAAGAATATCTGATCAATTTTATGTTGGGAAGCAATGTACGCACTTGTGCTTACTCTATATTGAGTGTGTATCGTTTCCTGGCTGACAGTGCTATCGGCAACACTGCTTGCCGATCGTATTCAATCCTTTTGTTTCCCCCGTCGCGAATAGACGTATCGCTATCGTTAGCTTCAAATAAAGTTTCTTTTGTTCTTGTAAAACCGCGTGTTTGAGTCCGTCCTTTCACCTTCCGAATTCCCTGAAGAATCTGGTATGAGCCTGACCGCTCATCAGGTTATGGGCCCAGGACACGGTTCGGAGTGAAAGTTACCGGTGAAAGTATTTATCTGCGTAGACAGTCGAGATAAATCGCGAAAGTTTGGTTGCCTCTTGGAAGTGAGGTTAAGTGCAAAAGATCCGACGGAAAGATGAGTGAAACGAAGTTTTCCATACCGAAGCTCAGCGGGGTAAACTGGCAAACATGGCGCGTTCGCCTAGAGATGTTGCTAGCCCGGGAAGACTTGTGGGATGTGGCAAGTGAACCGATTCCGGCAGAACCAAGTGCAGAGTGGTATGCCAGTGATCGGAAGGCCAAGGCGACAATGGTGCTGCTGTTGGAAGACAGCCAATTGTCGATAGTGAAAAATTGTACCCATGCGAAAAATGTTCTCGATGCTCTTCAAGCATATCATCAGAAGAACACGCGGTCAGTGCGAGTGTCGTTGTTGAAAAGATTGTGTTCGTTAAATCTTACGGAAGGGGGTGATTTGGAGCGGCATTTGATCGAAATCGATGAACTGTTTGATCGTATCGATTCCGCTGGCACCGAGCTGGACAGAGACACAAAAGTGTGTATGGTTTTGCGTAGTCTCCCTCCTTCATTTGATAATCTAGTTTCCGCACTGGACAGCCGTGCTGATGATGATTTGTCTTTGGATATTGTGAAAGCAAAATTGAGTGACGAGTATCATCGTCGAAGAGAGCGAGAGGGTGGTGCAATTAAGGGTGAAAAGGCAATGCGTTCGGAAGCGAATAAGCAAGTGAGAGGTTCGCGTGTGTGCCACCATTGCCATGAGCCTGGCCATTTTATTCGCAACTGTCCCCAGTTGAAAGAAGAGCGAAAGAAGTGGAAGGGAAATAATGTGAGAAGAAAGGAAAAAGAAAATAGTGCAAAAGCAGCTCAAAGTGATAGTCGAGCGATTGCTTTCACTACGGGAGTACCAAGTAAGGGATCTTGGGTGATTGATAGTGGTGCTACTGCACATATGTGTCGTGACAAGGGGTTCTTCACAAGTCTGAGTGAATTTGATGGTGGTTGTATCACTGTTGCGAATGGCAAGACAACCAAAATCCTCGGGGAGGGCAGTGGGGTCTTGATGGGAGTGAGTGGTGACAACAGTGCAGTGAAAATAAACATCAGTGAAGTGAAGTATGTACCTGGATTGTCAATGAACTTGATATCGGTACCAAAATTGTCTGAGAAGAATCTAAAAGTGCATTTTGATAAAGTGAACTGTAAGATTGCTGATGCGGAAGGCGTGATTGTGGCGACTGGAAGTCGTTGCGGCGGGTTGTACTACCTGCGTTTGGCTGAATCATCGTTGAAGGCGTCGTCAGGACAGCACCATGAGAACTGCCGTCACCAGTGACACCGTCGCTTAGGCCACCGTGACTGGGCAGCAGCTGAAAGGATCAATCGGGAACAGCTAGCCACCGGCATGAAGGTAAGCGACTGTGGAATGCGTGTGGTGTGTGAGTGCTGCTTAGAAGGAAAGTCAGCAAGAGCGCCGTTTCCCGAAGTTGTTGAGCGTAAGTCTGAGCGAGTGTTGGATATCGTGCATACTGACCTGTGCGGTCCAATGCGTACAGTTACACCGAGCGGCAACAAATATGTTATGCACATAATTGACGACTTCAGTAGATTTACCGTGACGTATCTACTCAAGAGTAAGAATGAGGCCACTGAATGTTTGATTGATTACGTAAATTGGGCAGAGAATCTATTCGGCAGAAAGCCGCGTGTCGTTAGATCGGACGGTGGAGGTGAATTCGACAATAAAGTCCTCCGCAAGTTTTACAAATCGAAGGGAATCAAGCCGCAATTTACTACGCCCTACTCTCCTCAACAGAATGGAGTAGCCGAGCGCAAGAATAGATCGGTTACTGAGATGGCTAAATGTATGTTGATAGATTCGGGTTTAGCGCAGCGTTTCTGGGGTGAAGCCATGTTGACTGCAACTTACTTGCAGAATCGTTTGCCCTCTAGATCTCTACAGAAGACGCCGTATGAGTTATGGTGGGGACGAAAACCAGATTTGTCGCATCTCCGCATTTTTGGGAGCGAAGCGTATGTACACATTCCGGAAAACAAACGTAGCAAGTTAGATAGCAAAGCGATAAAGCTGACGTTTGTAGGTTATTCGCCCGAGCATAAAGGTTATAGGTTCGTTGATCCCGAAACAGATTTTATTACGATAAGCCGCGATGCCAAATTCTTGGAATTAGATTCCGACGTAGTGGAAATACCGATCGAGATTCCCAATTCGAAACAGATCCCAGCCAAGATAGAGAATGTAGTGATTCCGAAAGAGGACCAGGTTAGTGACGCAGATGATTCTCATCTGGAAGAGTTTTTTGAAGCGGATGACCCGCTGTCAGAAGAGAATGATTGTCCTCGTCGATCGGAACGTCGTAATTTAGGCGCCATTCCCAAGCATTTTGAAGATTACGACTTAACCCAAGCAGTTGTATTGGCAGCGTGTGCGGCTGTAGAAGAACCTATTAACTATAGAGAGGCAATAAAGGTACCCCAATGGCGCGCAGCGATGGAGGAGGAGCTCGACTCCCATCGCCGAAACGAAACATGGGAGCTCGCCAGACTACCTCAAGGGCGCAAGGTCGTAGGATCCAAATGGGTCTTCAAGCTGAAGAAGGACCAAAATGGAGAAGTCGCGAAGTTCAAGGCCCGTGTAGTCGCTCAAGGTTTTACGCAACGAAGTGGAGTAGACTACTGTTGTATTTGCAGCAGGGCAGAAGTAGCAGGAAGATAACCCGTATCCGGAATTAAGTAAAACGCACGAGTAAACTTCTAATTAACGTTTTAATTTACTCTAGGTATAATCGCGTACTATTACAAATGGTGGCTGATGTAAAAGTGAATTTTATTACGCAGTAGATTTTCACCGCGTGCTCGGCTGACAGCATACAGTGTTGCCAGAATAACTGCCAGGATATGACAGCTCTTCCCCCGGAAAAAGACTACTCCGTCGAATCACAGGTCCAGTTTCTGTGGAGCTCTGATCGTCCTTGCTGAACGACGTAGTCCTTGGTTCGCTTGGACGCCTGGTGATCGGTTTACAGCAGTGTTGCCAGTTGGTAGAGTAGGAGATATAGCAACGGTAGGTTTTGGAGAGTTTTGTGGATCAGGAATAGGATCTGTACAGGAAGGAATATCTGGGATTGGATTCTGGGGAGTTACTGCGATTGAAACTTCTGAGTTCTCACAATCGTTAAACCCACCATCCCGCGAAAATGTTACCTCTTTCGACGAGTCTTGCTCCTCTACAGCAACAGCCCGTAGTTGATCGATATGTCTCCTCCAAACACGTCCATCATCCAACTGTACGAGGTAGTGCAACTTACCAAGACGCTCTTTTATTACACCGAACTCCCAAATTGTAGAATGATCGTAGTTGCGTGCTGACACCCTAGATCCAACTGTCAAGTCACGTACTTTTCCCTGAACTACACTGTCTTTAGGGTCGTCTGAAGGAATCATCAGGTCTAAACGAGAACGTAACTGACGGCCGAATACCATCTGAGCAGGGGAATGTCCTGTAGTCGGATGTATCATTTTTCGATACGATAGTAAGATATTGTATAATTCGGAATGTAGATCGGATTTGTTACAATCCATGGACTTCAATTTGCATTTCATAGTCTGGATAAACCTTTCGGCTTGACCATTCGTCGCCGGGTGGTAGGGAGCACTTAGTTTGTGAACGACTCCATTCATCTTCAAAAACTTATCGAAATCCGCGGACGTAAACTGAGGACCATTGTCACTCACAAAAACGGATGGAATGCCAAATGTACTGAAAAATTCCCGACAAACGCGTATTGTAGTTTCTGTAGTCATGTTCCTGAGGATACGTACCTCTGGCCATTTCGAATAAGCATCAATTAATATCAGAAAATAGAAACCCATGAACGGACCGGCGTAGTCCGCATGGACACGTTGAAAGGGTTCTGATGGGGTTTCCCAACAGTGAAACGAAATTTTCGGAGGATTTGCTCTATTCATTTGACAAGACGCGCAGCTTTTGATAAGATTCTCAATGTCCCTGTCAATGCCTTCCCACCAGCAGTAACCTCGAGCTAGTGATTTGATTCGGGTTATTCCAAAATGTGTTGAATGAAGTTCATTCAGAACTCTAACGCGCAAAGCAGGTGGAACATAAACGCGAGCACCACGCATTAAGCAATCTTTTTGCAGACTGAATTCTTCTTGGTTAATACCGAAACGAAATCTAGCATCGATCGCTTTACCGGTTCTTAGCGCACGCATCAACTCTTGCACACCTTTGTCTTGTAGTGTAGCGCTACCGAGTTCATCAACAGTCAAGGGAAGTGTCTGAATCGTATTTATTTCGACGGCATCTGATTCCTCAATTTCGAATCCCGAATCAGTAGTGGCAACAGGTAGTCGCGACATTGCATCAGCGTTACAGTGATCCGACGAACGACGATAACGTATACTATAATCAAACGCTTGTAAAAACGCGGCGTAGTGTTGCATACGCATTGCCGACATAGTAGGTAAACCCTTTACCTCCGAGAAAATCTGACTAACCGGCTTATTATCGGTTATCAAAGTAAATTTACGACCGTATAGATATTGCTGAAATTTGCGAACACCGAATATTATCGCGTAGGCCTCTTTATCGATTTGAGAATACCTTTGTTGAGTTCTACTCAATGTTTGCGACGCGTACTGTAAAGGTCGCTCGCAACCGTCAGGGTACTGGTGGCTTAGGACAGCACCAACCCCATAAGGAGAAGCATCCGTAGCTAGAATCACCGGTAGAGTGGGGTCGTAATGGACAAGAAAACGGTCGGTTTGCATTTCACGCTTAACTAGATTGAACGATTTGTCACACGCATTGCTCCACTTAAATGGAACATCATCTTTTAAAAGATTGTTAAGAGGGTATAGAATTGTACTAAGATTGGGGAAAAATCGACCGTAATAGCTAACGAGACCGATGAAAGAACGAATTTGTTCCTTGCTGGTAGGAATTGGCATGTTTTCGATCGCGTCAATCTTTGAACGTAGCTTATGGACACCGTGTCGATCTATTCTGTAACCGCAATACTCGATATTGTCCGCAAAGAAATCACATTTCTCCCGATTAGCTCGCATATTATGAGCATCTAATCTCTTAAGTACTTCCTCTAATCTAAGCAAATGGGTACGGTCATCGGGACCTGTCACGCGAATGTCATCGATAAAAATTGTCACACCCGGAATATCTTGTAGGATCTGTTCCATTAATCTTTGAAAGATTGCAGGGGCTGAGGCCACTCCGTACATGAGCCTCGTTGGACGAAACAGTCCACGATGTGTACTAAGGGTAAGTAACTCTCTATCTTCGCGACGCACTTCTAATTGCAAGTAAGCTTGCGACAAATCTATTTTCGAAAATCGTTGTCCGCCCGCGACAGTCGCGAAAAGCTCTTCCACCGTTGGAAGGGGATGATCATCGACAAGTAAGTTGGGATTTAACGTAATTTTGTAATCTCCGCACAAGCGCACCCTACCGCCTGCCTTCTGCACTGGCACGACAGGTGTGGCCCAGTTAGAATGGTCTACCTTTTCCCAGATACCATCACTAACTAATTTGTCGATTTCCTTGTCAACGGCATTGCGAACTGCAAATGCAACTGGTCTTGCTTTAATGTACATTGGTTTAGTATTGTCACGGATCGTAAGTGTAGCCCGCACACCAGAAATATGGCCAATACGGTCATTAAACACGTTAGGGTATTTATGCAAAATATTTTTTAAAGCAGTCGTGGTAACTTCCGGCACCAAGCTACAGTGAGACATTGAATGCGTACCAGGTTTAAAAATGCGATTAAAATCGATATTTAAATCACGAAGCCAGTTTCGACCTACTAGTGGGTGGCGGCTGGAATCCGCAACGTGTAAAGGAAGTAGTGTCTCATCTCCATTAGCAACAACGTTAACAAAAATTTTACCGAGAATCGAAATTTCATTATCGCAATAACTTACCAGTCGGAGGTCAGCAGGATGAAGGGTAAGGTGAGGGAAATACCGTTGCTTATCTTGGGAACCGATCAATGACACCGGGGATCCAGTGTCGACCTCGAATGTGAGTACCTTCTTGTTGACGGTAATGTTCAGCATGAACTTGCTTGAAAAGTTCAGCGCCGAACGCAAGTGGAAAAGATCCTTCACCACGTACGGCTCCTCCAGATGATGTGCATCGTTCTTTCTCATCTCTTCCTTCCTTTTCGATTGGCAAACCTTTTCGAGATGTCCCTTCTTGTTGCAGAACTTGCACTTGGTAGTCACATACTTGCATTTGTCGGCCAAATGACCATCATCACCGCATCTGTAGCATGTTCTCTTTTGGCCATCGAACTTTTTAGACGACGCAGCTGCAGTCGAGTTGGTTGAAGATAGTTGATTGTTGCTCTTCTTCTTCTTGGTTTTGCCGTGCTCGATGTACTTTACGTCTGCAGACGGCCGAAGACGGAAACCATGCATTTCGTCGGTCCCACGGAACGACATCTCCATACCGAACGCAATCTCCTTCGCCCGCTCGAGTGTTAAATCGCGCACTTCCAGCAATCGCGATTGGATAACACGGATCCGGATTCCGAAAACGAACTGGTTCCGGATAGCTTTGTTTAGGTGGGCTTCGAAATTGCAAGTCTGGGCTAATTTCTCCAAATCCATCAGGTAGTCGCTCAACGTTTCATGTTCCAATTGTTTACGGCTTTGGAACTTAAAATTTTCTAATATTTCCAACGGAGCAGGAGTGAAGTGGTTTTTGAGAATCGTCACAATTTGATCGTAGCTTTTCTCCAGCGGCGGCTCGTCCATCAGCTTGTTGCACAGGATTTCGTAGGCCGCACCGCCCATGTAATGCAGCAAGTAGTCCCGTTTGTTTACATTGGCTACTTTGTAGATCCGGAACGAAATTTGCAATCGGTCTAACCACCGATCGAACTTTCCAGCAGCTGGGTTAAACGGTTCGAACGAAAACGTCACCGGCATAGTAGCAGCACCGGCCCCAGCAGCAGCAGCAGCACCTTCCGGATGGATCATCTTTGTAGAAAGAGAGGTTAGGTACTTCCAGTAATCTCTCGCGCAGGTTTGAATACGCACTCGTCGCCAAATTGTTGTATTTGCAGCAGGGCAGAAGTAGCAGGAAGATAACCCGTATCCGGAATTAAGTAAAACGCACGAGTAAACTTCTAATTAACGTTTTAATTTACTCTAGGTATAATCGCGTACTATTACAAATGGTGGCTGATGTAAAAGTGAATTTTATTACGCAGTAGATTTTCACCGCGTGCTCGGCTGACAGCATACAGTGTTGCCAGAATAACTGCCAGGATATGACAACTACCACGAAGTATTCGCACCTGTTACCACGCACGCTACCTTGAGAATGTTTCTCGCCGTGGCTGGCAAGCAGAAGTTGGTTGTTCATCATGTAGACGTGAAGACCGCCTACCTGAATGGAATACTCAACGAGGAAATATACATGAAACAACCACCCGGATTCGCTTCTCCGGGCAAGGAAGATTGGGTATGCAAACTGAATCGTAGCATTTATGGTTTGAGGCAATCAGCGCGCTGTTGGAACCGGCGGCTGACGGAAGTATTGGAACGAGTCGGGTTCCAAGTATCGAATGGAGACCCGTGTTTGTTTGTGAAGCAAGGGAGCAAGAAGACGTACCTGCTAGTCTATGTGGACGATCTTCTTATTGCGGCCGAAGACGAAGCAAGTGTTAAAAGTGTTTGTGATGAGCTCAGCAAAGAGTTTGAATTGACGTGTCTTGGCCAAGTCCAGCATTTCCTTGGCATGGAGGTGCAGTTGCAGAATGGTGTGTTCCAAGTACGACAGCGAAGTTACATCAAGCAAATGATCGAGCGTCACGGAATGACCGAAGCAAAGACCGCAAAGACTCCCATGGATACCGGCTATTTCAAGAGTGAAACTGACAAGTCCTTCGAAGATTCAACTTTGTACAGAAGTTTAGTTGGAGAGTTGCTGTATCTGGCCGTCGTCTGTAGGCCAGACATTGCTGCTTGTACCGCAATACTAGGTCGAAAGTTTGCGGCACCGAAAGAAAGCGATTGGGTTGCAGCCAAGAGAGTTCTTCGATATCTCAAGAGGACAGCGGACTGTTGGCTCCGCCTAGGAGGAGAACCAGATCAAGGTTTAGTTGGTTACTCCGACGCTGATTGGGCCGGCGACCCCGACAGCCGTCGTTCCACGTCCGGACTTGTGTTCAGTTTCGCAGGAGGAGTTGTGTCGTGGGCAAGTCGTCGGCAGGCGACTGTTAGTTTATCATCGATGGAGGCCGAGTATATCGCCCTGAGTGCGGCCTGTCAGGAGGCTGTCTGGCTACGACAGCTTCTTGCCGATTTCCACGAACTACAACAGCAAGCAACCGTAATAAAGGAGGACAACCAAAGTTGTCTGGCATTCGTGCGCACGGAGCGTTCGAGTCGTCGTACGAAGCACATCGACACGAAGCAGCGGTTCGTCCAAGGTCTGGTCGAAGGAAGAGTCGTTGACATCGTGTACTGTCCAACGGAAGATATGGTTGCCGACATCTTTACGAAACCGTTGGGACCGCTGAAGCACAACAAGTTTTGTGAGTTACTTGGACTGTTTTGAAAGTGCTACCATTGAGGAGGAGTGTTGGGAAGCAATGTACGCACTTGTGCTTACTCTATATTGAGTGTGTATCGTTTCCTGGCTGACAGTGCTATCGGCAACACTGCTTGCCGATCGTATTCAATCCTTTTGTTTCCCCCGTCGCGAATAGACGTATCGCTATCGTTAGCTTCAAATAAAGTTTCTTTTGTTCTTGTAAAACCGCGTGTTTGAGTCCGTCCTTTCACCTTCCGAATTCCCTGAAGAATCTGGTATGAGCCTGACCGCTCATCATTTTACAACTATCGCAGAGTCACTTAACTTTTCCATCAACCCGGAGAAAACGAAAGCTCTACTATTTCAAAATGGCACTAAAAAGCTTAATATATCTATCAACGGCATCGGACTGGAAACTGTAAAATGTCATAAATACCTGGGTGTGACTTTTGACCGTTCTCTGAGCTTCGGAATTCACATCAAAGATCTGAAGGCAAAAATTCAAGACCGACTCAACATGGTGAAGGTTCTCAATGGAGTCAAACATGGAGCTCACCCTCAAACGATGCTAAAAATCCACACGGCACTTTTTAGAGCCACTATGGAACAAAACTGTTCGGTTTACAACAATTCCAGTTGCACAAACCGCAACATACTTACAGTTATCAATAACCAGTGCCTAAGAAGGGTTACAGGTTTGACCAGATCCACTCCAAGAAATGTAATTGTTGCTCTCAGTGGGCAAGAGCCCGTAGGGTTAAGACAAGAATTCGTGACTTGCAAGGAATTATGCAGACATTTCTCCCGCAATAATGTCATTGCCCAACAGTTGAGAAATGTGGTGCTACCAGAAGATAAAAATAGCTGGAAGAAATTTTCGTATCAAGTGCAAATTTACTGGGTCCACAAAGAGATTTTCGATAACATTCAGCCAATCTTACGCTCAGACTTTTTCCAACCTGTCGAAATATTCCCTGAATTGGAAGGTCTAACTACGGCGAAACAAAATACGAACCCGATGAGATCCAAACAACTCGCCTTATTCGTTATGAACGGTAGAAACAAGGGTAGGGGACGTGTTTTTACTGATGCCTCGAAAGATGGGTCGAAGTGTTCCATAGGAGTGTTTTTCGAAATGACGAATCTTCGGCTTTCCATGCTGTTAGGCAAGGAAACAAGTATAACCTCAGCAGAATTAATTGCCATCAGAGAAGCTACACGGATCATCGAAGAAAGATCACTGGTGCGATCGGTAATATACACTGACTCCAAAGCATCCTGTCTCATGTTACAGGCAGCCCAGGAGTCCAAACAAGATGAAAGGATTTTAATCGAAATTCTACGAGTATGCTCTCACCATCAAGTTGCTATTCAATGGATCCCTAGCCACGTTTCCATCCAAGGAAACGAAATTGCAGATAGTCTGGCTAAGCACGGCCTTCAGTCGGCTAACGTTTATGAAAACCACTTGATGGTAAAGGACAGCATGGCTTTCTTCAAAAGGTACTTAGGAGAGAAAACAGAGTCTTGGTACAGCTCATACTCGGAGGAGAAAGGCAAAATTTTTCATTCCATTCAACCCAAATTCTCAAAAACTCCATGGTTCATTGAACAAGATATGGATGGCAGAGACATTCGTCTCTTGAACCGTCTAATGACCACTCACGACTACTCGAAGTACTGGCTGGCGAGGATGAAAATAGTTGAGGACGCCAATTGCGAAACTTGTTCAGTACCAGAAACGGCAAACCACATAATAATAGAATGTCCCCGGTTCACATCTCTAAGATTACAATACGATTTCAACGGATTATATTCAAACATTCAAGATATCTTCAAGTCAAAGACAATTATGCACTATAAGGAAATCGTAGAATTTGTACGCAAGACAAAGATCGAATTCTAAATCGTACCGACGAAGTATAACAGGGCATATAGTCTAAGCCACTGGCCCTTACACCCCCTGGACTGCAGCAGGGATGCCAGGTGTTGAGGATGAAAAATCTGGGCAATTTTGAAAAAAAGTCTGTGTGTGTCTGTGCATAAGAAAAATCACAAATTTGGTACTAAACAAGAAATTAAATTTGGTGAATCGTGTGTGAGCGGGGGGGGGGGCTAATATAAATTCAATATTATTGTTTCCAATGGTTCAAACATGCCAATAGAAATTTTGCCCTTATTAAAACGACTTAAGACAAGAACGAAACAAACACTTAATATCAGTTGAGGCTCCACCCCAACTGATCAATCATTGAAATCATCATTGAAATAGATAGACACGTTTCTGCAAGGGATTGCAGTGGAGAGAGAATTCTTTGCATTTGGAATGGTAATGATCAAAATTCAACAACTGCTTAACAAATCGTAACAATTTGCAACATTTGCAACAATTAGCACATTTTCACTCTCTCTGAGCACCGGTTTCTCTCATTTTAACTGAAACCTTCTAATTCTCTCTAACAAATTGTAACAAATTATAACAAATTCAATCATTGGCTTCAAAATTTGTTTGATCATTGACGATGATTCTCCGATTGTCTCAGTCCCCTGCGTTTCTGGTTCAAAACATGTGGTTTAAGATGCTGTCCTCCTTTAGATCACCAACCACATTCCTTTTTGTGCCAGGTGAATGACCTCCTTCGGGATGCGTTTGTGAACCTGAGTTTTGGGAAAGAACAAGACTGGCCTCTAGAATTCGGTTTCCGAAGGGGAAGACGAAGCTTGCTCGAGAATTCGCGAATTGGGATCTTTTTGTTTAACTTCGCGATTAGACTTGGTCGTATCGGGTAGTTCCGGTTACGAAGTCAAGCTAGGTCAGCTCTGTCAGAGGGCATCAGAAGCTCCCAACTCACTTACGTCCAGTGATCGGAAGAGACAGGACTAATCAAATAAAGTAGTTTTTCGATAGGTAAATTCGTAGTTCGAAGTGTGATTCTTGACTTTATACCTCAATCTAAAACAGATCTCTTTTCATCTAGTCGCGAGATAGTGGCAATAGGGCAAGATAAGTAGTGCAGTGCAGTGCAGTTCTATAAAGTGCATTTGAGGTAGGTGGAAAACCTCATTGGGTTGAGAGGAAACCCTGACCCGTGAAATTTGTATTCCTGCTCATCAGCTACAGGTTCGACGCATGCGCACCCGACATCCACCCAGGCTACGGACGCCGAGTCGGTTGCAGGCCACAAGCGATTCCTACAACTCTCGGGAATCACCAACGACACCGCCAGCCAGATAAGGAACGGTGTTCCGGATTCGCATGCGCCGTTAGTTGCCGACATCAAGCCCGTCGGTTACTTCAGCCACGTTTCGTCACTATTTCACCGTTGTTCGCCCTTCGCCTTTACCAGAGCAACGATACTTGCAACGGTTCTTCCAGCGGACACTCCACGTAGCTACCCAATTACTAAGTGGTTACCGGCCAAGCAAAAATTGGTCTAGCCACCCGTCGCAGCCACCTGCATAGCCCGTCAACCAGCATCCTTCGACCGGGAGAGCAACAGGTAGCTTCAAGGAAGCAGCTGAACTGGCGAGGTTATTATTCTCGCCAAAACCCCGCTAGTAAGCTACCGGACTGCGTGAGTACTCATAATAAGCCATACTTACTTTGCTAGTGATTGCTGTACAGTGAGCCACTTCCCCTAGTATACGCGACTCTAGCCGTTTTCGTTGCGCTAGTGGAAAGTTGGTCAGTCAAGTCATTTTGACAGACTACCGTAATTTATCGGATAGGCGAGCCGAATAAAGTAGCCATTTCACCGCCCACGGGATGGGAAAATCCTAATTAAAATGGAAAATTAAAATTGAAACGGACCTGATCAGTCCCGCAAAAACCCAGCTTCTCCACCAAAAGCACTGCCATAAAAAGTTCGAAGAGGAAAAAAATGTAGTCAGGCCAAACAGTACTATGTAAAACTTACACAACACACAGAACAAAATACAATAAAATCATGATTGTAACAAATTTACGACTACATTTGTGATGAAGAGGAGATTGGGGTAAACGGAAAGGGGGTCACACTTTGTTCGTTGTTCGCGATTGATTTATTTTTTTGCTTTCTTTACTGCGGAGATTGGCCGCGAATCCAATCAGAATCCTTTCTTTTCCGGTCCAAGTAGAGGGTTGGGTCTCGTCCAACGATCCGAACCCCTAGCTTGCTTTGTAACGAACAGGTAACTCCCCCTTCCACGAATTTCTCTGGGTACTTTTCGACTTCGGGGCGGCCCTCAGAGGTCGAAGTACGAATCCCTTTTTAGAGTCCCTTCCGCTTCTTTCCCAAAACAGGGAATCAAAAGGAACTCGCGACCGAGTCTCATCAGCTGGGCAAACTAGGAAAGGGCAGGTGGTCTTCCATTCGGAAGTGGCGCTTAAGCCACCTGCTAAGAACCGGAAGCGTGTCGGGCCTCTCGTTATAGTCTGTAAAATCTGGGCACTCTCAGCAAAAATCTGGGCAAAATCTGTGTCTGACCAATATCTGGACGAAGGGTCAAAAGTCTTGGTTTTACAGACAAATCTGGGCACCTGGCAACCCAGGACTGCAGCCCAAACCAGAGTGCCTCCAGTAGGGTGGGTGCATACTGAGGAAAAGTAGGCAAGGGGTACTAAAAGTTTCTCATTGGTGGGGGGTGGAGACGGTGCGCTTTTTGACAGCGAATTGTTCGCCTACCATGCCTACGATTACGATTGCCTGTCACAAGTGTCACAAGATGGACGATTCCGTGCATTGGTATAAGAACACACCTAGCTTTACCCGCCTTGGCCCAAACAGCCACAGTCTGGGTTGCCAGGTGCCCAGATTTGTCTGTAAAACCAAGACTTTTGACCCTTCGTCCAGATATTGGTCAGACACAGATTTTGCCCAGATTTTTGCTGAGAGTGCCCAGATTTTACAGACTTTCAAAATTGGCAGATAAAATTAATATTAATGTATCAGATTTGATATCAAAGTGGCAGCTTAGACTAAAATCTGGCTTGTATTCTTTGGTATGACCAATCAATCATTAAACTTTTTTTCAATAAGATCGGCATGGTACGTGGTAGGAAACAGTGTTATTTATTTAGTTATCAACTCGAAAATAACCCGAACACCAAAGCACAAACACAACCCCACCTCCCCCCTCCCCGCTCACACGATTCACCAAATTTAATGTCTTGTTTAGTACCAATTTGTGATTTTCCTTATGCCCAGACACACACAGACTTTTTTTCAAAATAGCCCAGATTTTTCATCCTCAACACCTGGCATCCCTGGCCACAGTCCAGAAGTAGAAAGAAGAAGAAGAAGAAGAAGAAAATGACAAAATTACTAAAATTGCAAATATCGCAAAATGACAAGTATGGCAAAAAAGGTAATGCAATAATGACAAAATTGCTAAAAATTCCAAATATTTCCAAAATAACAGAAATGTCAAAAAACGTGACAAAATGAAAAATTAGACAAATATGACAAGTTAAACGAACCGAACATGATAAAAATATTACTAAAAATGTCAATAAAATTACAAAACGAGAAAAAAAAATTAAAAAACTGAAACAACTTTAAAAAAAAATACAAAAAGCGAAAATTACAAAATGTTTGTTGTTTGTTTTTTGTTCATTTTCATGTGAGTTTTGTGTTGAATCCTTGTTAATAAAAGTTTTGCTAGCATACTATAAAAGTTTTTTTTAATTATTTCATGAAAAATCTGACAAATTTAAAAGGGATGGGTAGATAATTGGATAAGGACCTTAAATCTCTATAGTATAAAAAACTTAAATTAAATAAGAACCCAAAGAATTTCTTTCTAAAATGCAAAAACAGTTTTTCTTACATCAAAAGTGTTTATTAGTCATTCCTGAAATTACCTTACAAAAGATTATTACCGCTATAAATTTATACATGAGTTATTCCCCCTTCTCGAAAGGGGAATCGTTCATTGAATTCAATTCACATTGCCGCGCCACTATCGAGTCCAAGCATCAGTCAGCAAACTTGTGCTAAATGCAGTTAGGTTTGTTTCCTTCTGTTTACCAGCCTTTTGTATTTATTCCTACATGAGTTGTTTTTTGGTACGAGTTTCGAAAATCTGGTTTTTAACATTTTTTAATAGGAGTCTCACTCCTATTACTGATGCATGACGTGAATTATAGAATGGAAAAACTTTTATCTCGTGATTTATGAGTCATCGATTTGTGATTTCATGGTTATTCAGACTGTAAGTGCACTTCATCGTTTGTTTTGCGTTCGAATTTTTTTATTCGAATTTAATTATCTATTGGGCAAATTGAAAAAACGATAGCTTTAGTTCGGGTGCAATGATAAACTTGACAGCAAATGGTATTTATTTGGTAAAAATTGTGTTGAGGACTACTGATGGCCAAGTTAGCATGCCTGTTGAGCAATTGCCTTCGATTGGGGTTTTTGTATTGGTAGGAATAGTTTAAACTCGGCCGGAAGTTCGTCTTCGGAGTACAACCGATCGGAGAAGTACACTCGCCGTATCCGACAGTTAGCATGGATCTGCACCCGAAGTGTCTCCACGTAATTGGTTCCGTAGGCGCGCCGCGTGAAATCTGACAGGTTGAACTGAATTTGGTTCCAACCCTCGTCTAATCGCATTGGCATGGTGCAAATGAATGGCTTAACGCGCGTTGTGGACTGGTAGTTGCTCGCTCTAAATCTTCTTCGAACGTTTTTGTCGTCCAGGACCTGTTGAAGAGAGTTTAAAAAATAAAAAGCGTGCAGTTGTAAATGGAACTCACGACAACGGATAGTGAAAATAAATGAATTCAGTCAAGTAAATGAGTAAAACGTGGGTAGGGGAAGTTCTGAAATTGGCCCAAGGAGAGGCGTCAATAGACGACGATAGACAGAACCAGGGCAATGCTTTGTCTCATTGGCTGAACTTTGCACTGCCGACTGAGTGTCTGTTTGGTCTGTTAGCCCCAGCAACCATTCCATGGGCTGATATTGATTGGAAAAAGTTCAAAGTTGGGGGTTGAGTTCAAACAGTTGCATGTTTGTTTTGGCTCGTGAACGAGTACCTGTATAAAAAAGTGAAACGCTTTTGGTTTAGATTACAAAAGTTTTTTGTTTTATTGAAACTTTTAAATTTGTACATATTTTGAAATGAGAATTGGTCACTGTAATTTAATTTTATTTTTAATATTTGAATTTTAATTTTTTTATCACAGAAATTATTTCTAAAGCAAAATATTATCAGCAGCCTGCGTCATAATTGAGGGGAAGAAAAAGATCGAATTTTTCGTCTTATGTTCAACAACATTCCATTGCCAGATTTGTTCATTCCAAAACTACGCTTTTTAGCTTGCTGGAATACAGTTACCCGAAACTGTCCTCCGAGAAACAGTTTGGTTGCTGTTTGAATTTCGTTAACGCATTCCACCAAGAGAACGTGATTCAAATATTCAGCCTGAACCATTCCTGTACTACAACGTTTCGTTGGTCTCCGCGATAAATAATCAATTTGCAGCTGGTCCGTTGGTTGTACTGAAAGATCTGAAAAAAAATACGATTAATATTTGGCTAGTTAAAAACAATTTACTATATAGCACTTACTCATTTTTATGTAATTTACCAGCTCTTGAAAAGCATTGATACGAGCTAGGCATTCTGCAAAAACTATATTTTGCACCTGGTTTTCGTCGAACGGTTTGTTAAATTTAATCTCCAGCGTCAACTTTTTGTAACCTTTTATATGTTCAAGCTTTTTGCTGCAAATTTTGAACAATGAACGTTCGTCACCGGCAACTGATGCTTGAAGATGATCCATTTGTAATGATTTCTCGAGTAAGAGCATGCCCAACATTATGAAGATTGATCAGGTTATTCTAAATCTAATTTTTAATTTCTACCTCACGTATGTTCTGACAAAAACTTACTACCTAACATAGTGACGTTTATCTATGCACATATTTAACAGGTACACTTTGAAATGCGTAAATTGTTTCCAGATCAATATCACACGATCTGGATCTGAGCAGTATTGTCAATTCAACTTCTCCAACACTTCATATGAATATGCCATGAATCTTTCTGGTAGATATCAGAAATATCCGTGGCAGAGTTCCTGAATTTAAATTTTGTGTTTACTGATGTGAATTTGAGTGCGGAGGGAACCTCTTGGGGTTCCTGATACCTGCACAGGACCTTCATACGCTTAAACTTGTCGCTTTATGGTATCGGTAGCTACTTGCTGGAAAAGTAGAAAGCATAATGCAGTACGTTGCTCAGGTATGGGCTCCCTTTTAGAGTACACCACCTAGAGAAGTTCAACGATACCTAATAAGGTATGCTCTACATCTTCCTTGGATTGAACCACTTCGAATTACGTCTTATGAACAATACTGTGCACTTGTAAATTTGGGCACGCTCGAAAAACGACTTACCGAACTTCAGCAAACTTTTATTTTTGACAACCTGACTTATCGTGTTTATTTAAACGTATCCACGAGGACACTTCGACAACACCGTTTGACTTCAACGTGTGTAAACGTAAATCTAAGCGATACATTAGTAGAATAACTTATGGTTATGTATGGTTATTCCTTATCTAGAGACCAGTAAAAAAAACAAAATTCTTCACCAGGTTACATGGATTCATCGAAACATCGTTTGATAAGTTCTACGATTCGACAGGCACTACTAGTCAAGAAGTAGCGAACACAAGACACGTTCGGTTGATGGCTCACACGATCAAATATAGACAGTTTGTTTTGGCAACCGCGGTCGGAACAGAATCATTATCCTGATCCCTTTCCATACAGGTCGCCGATCTGAGGACATCGAAGAAAGAAATCACAACACATTACCCCGCAATCGCAAAGCAAAGAAAGCTACTAAGGTGCAACGCCCTCAATCCGGAAGGAATAAATCGATTTTCAATTTGCAAATTGCTTTTCCCGGAAGTGTGTATGTCCCTTTTGAATAGGTACTCAAAGGAAAAATAAAGCAAACTAACTTACCTGAACTTCAAAGGTGAAGTATTTTTTCAAGTTTTTGATTATCATCACCAGAAACGGCAACTTGATACCGAGCGTTTTCTTCGGATCGGCCGGGCAGGTGATGTAGGTTGTGCTCACGTTGGTTCCGATGATTTCCAGTACCAGCGACTGGATGTCCTGATCGGTGATTCGTTTGATGTGTCCGTTGCGTACTTTCTTGTCCCATATCTGAAGCGGTTTGCTGCCGATACTGTACAAGATCGACAGAAATCCCGACTGGAAGGTGTTCTTGAACATGCTGGCCAAGCCTCGCCCCGTTATCTGCTCCGGTTTTCGAAACGCTTTCACTGAGAATTTGGAGTTTACACCGAAGGATTTTGCTAACAACTGCTGCCGATTAGGGCGAGAATTGCCGATTTTGCACCGACGAGGGAGCCAAACAAATTGCGGGCTGTCAGTTTTGTTTATGTCGGTTTCCAACGCCAGGACGCAGCCAATTCACCCAAACCCACGATGGGAGTATTTCCGAGGTACGATAAGATTGTGTTGGTACGACTGTTGCATACATTTAGGCGTTTCGAGTTTGATCTGACAGCATTAGAACAGCTGCGTGTGCAGGATTAGTTTCAGTAACATATTAAGATATTATTAAAAAGTGTTTTTCAATTAAATGTTCTTCATTTTCCTTTTACTGGCCAGTTCATTATGAAACTATGTTTCCAAGTATTGTTAAATCGTGAAATAAGTGCACATTGGGCTCTATATGCCTCTTTTCTCAAAATAATTCTTATTTTATTTATTTTCAATTTCGGAGATGCAGTTTAAATTTTCAAATCCCTATAATTTTTTTCTTGGAGGAAAATAATGTTTCCAAGCACGTTCAATGAAATGTTGTGTCCCTTTTTTAAATCATATACTGTGCGATTGCATAATATTGTTAAACCCTAAAAAAAACTGTATGTTTATTATTTTTGTCTTAACATAAAAGATAGATTTATCATGTAGGGTTGTGTTATATTTTCTAAGTTCAGTTATGTGAGTATAGGAAGGACAAACATAACTTTTTTTTAATTACATTTGAATTTGAAATACATGGGCTGATATGAATAAAGCTCTAGTAATTGCTTTTGCTATTTTCGAGCAGTTTTGTTAGTCAATATCTTCGAATGGCATGCATATTTTTAATCCGGAGCAGGTTGAAAGTAAATGTTATACTCAGCTTTTGCATATCTAGCTGAGCAAATGCTTTCAAATGTTGCCATTCAAAAGTTCGAGCAGAGTAAAAGCTATCGAAGCAATTGCTATTTTTTTATTCATACCACCTATGGAGTCGAAATCTTCTCGTTATGGGAATCACAATCTTGAAAAATAATTAAAACTGTTATTTTTTCCTCAATTTTCGATTAAAATAGAACAAAATGTTTCAACTTTGTCTTTTGCAGTTTAATAACAAATTTGTCGTAAAAATAAACACACGTGGCACTCCATTAGTCGGGTACGGTGAGAACTTCACATCCATTATCGGTTATCAGAACTGTATGCTCAAATTGAGCCGATCGTGCATTGTCTACCGAAACAGCAGTCCAATCGTCCTCCAAAATTGCAGCATCTTGCCCTCCTAGGGTTAGTATGGGTTCAATAGTGAACGTCATTCCCGGTCGCATAACTCCCGGATAGTTGTTATCTATTGAATAAATCGAATCAGAATAAAAGACTCGCTGGCGAATTTTAAATCTTACTCACCGAAATGGAAAATGTCGGGCGGTCCATGGAAAAAGCTCCCGATTCCATGGCCTAGAAAGGCCGGCATAACGGTTAGATCTTTCCGTTTAGCGTACTTTTCGATCGATTTACCAATCACGCACAGAGGTTGCCCTGGACCACAGCACAGGATCGACTCATTTAGACTACCTTCAGTACTATCCACTAGATATCGGCCCCGTTTGTCGACATTCCCCACATTAACGGTCCTAGAACAGTCTCCGTGATAGCCTTGGTAAAATACCGTTATATCAATATTGATAATGTCTCCGTCCAAAAGTTTCCGATCATCGGGTATTCCGTGACACGCAACATTATTCACCGAGGTACAAACCGATTTGGGGAATCCCATGTAGCGTAGAGGAGACGGGTAAGCATTGGCTTTGATCACCTCATTGTGGACGAACGCATCGATATCGTCTGTTGTTATTCCAACCTGTTCGTTGAAAATTTAAAATCAATTAAAATATTATAGTCAAATTAACCATATCGATCAAAGATACCTCAACCATGCTGCACGTTTTCTTGAGAATGTTGGCAGCTAACTTACAGCTTTCGCGCATCCGGTGAATTTGTTCGGTAGTTTTGATTTCCGGCTTTCCGGTGCAGTCGGAAGCCGAGTTCCTCACGTAGTAGTAATCTGGTTTCGTGATGTGTTCCGGTACCGAACATTCGGGGGAAACCGACCCCGGTTCCACCAGGTTGCAAGTACCGAAGTCATAACTGAGAATATTGAAAAATTCGAATAAAACTGTTGAAAGGATTTTCAAAATATTAACGAGATTTTGATCATTTTTAGGTAAAATATACCAACTTACTTTTACTTGTTAAAATCTTAACTTAAGATTTTTAAGGTGAGCACAGAATTGAGCAAAACATTTTTACGCAATATGCAATCTGGAATGGCTTTGTAGATATACTTTGTACTTACTCCTTTTTCCAGAAGAATCCCCGTCGGCCGTCCCGGTAAAGTTTGTTAGCGGCTTTAAGAAACTTCATCCGGATAATTTACATTAAAGATCCGGCGTAGATTATAAACTGTTTTATTTTGTTTTCCCGAACGATGAAGCTCGTAGAAAATCAGCTGTTTTGGTTTTTATCGCTTTCTCCCCCTGCAACAGTTGTTGAATGCGTCTGCTCGAATGAAATTCGAGCAGCTCATTTCAACGCCTGAAAGTAGACTATGGCTGATATGAATAAAGCTCTAGTAATTGCTTTTGCTATTTTCGAGCAGTTTTGTTAGTCAATATCTTCGAATGGCATGCATATTTTTAATCCGGAGCAGGTTGAAAGTAAATGTTTTACTCAGCTTTTTCATATCTAGCTGAGCAAATGCTTTCAAATGTTGCCATTCAAAAGTTCGAGCAGAGTAAAAGCTATCGAAGCAATTGCTATTTTTTTATTCATACCACCTTATGGTTTATGACGCTTGGTGAAATACTTCTTGTATGCACTCGCGAACATAAGAAACAAAATTTGGTAAACAATTTCTGATTTCGAGGATCGTTATCTTTAAATGTTTGGAGTTTGATTTTCGTGATTTCTATTTTTCAAAGTAAAAAATGAGCCAAATGAAATTTCATAAACAAAACTGTTTGATACGGAATTTTTAAAATGTGAATTTTTAACCATACGCTTGAGAAGCTGAGTTTATGAATATATTTAAAATTTTGATGTAAAGTTTTCTTTAAATACATGTTAAGTCGTTTTAAAATCTATCATTGAACGCTGCGTAATATCTGGTTCAAGTTTTGCTGAAAATCATAATTGAGGCGCTCAGATTCCCTGAGAATATTATTGCCCTATTGATAGTTTCGAGAAAATGCGCTTTAAATTTATCAAGGCGCTCGATATTGTAGTACGGACGAGGAAATAAACAGAAGAAATAAAATTATAAGTTCATTGTAAAACATCTAAAAACCCGATTTTCTTTATTCATATGATGACAAAAAAAAACAATTTTGAAGAAATTAAAAAAATGCATTTTGCAAAATATGCAACTCATAAATTTTATGGGTTGCATATTTTGCAAAATGCATTTTTTTAATTTCTTCAAAATTGTTTTTTTTTGTCATCATATGAATAAAGAAAATCGGGTTTTTAGATGTTTTACAATTATTATTATTATTATTATTATTAATATTTATTAAAGACCCTTTAACAATTGTCATTCGGGTCAAGAAAGTATTTACATTTACATTTTTACAGTTCTCTTAATAATCTAGTTTCTTTAAGAAATTCTATCAAACAATTCTCTCTCTCCTCTTGATTGGATAGTACCTCGCTGATGTCACCGACGATCCTGAATTTTTCTCGAGTGTCATTATATTTCCGGCAGTCTAGAAGTATGTGTTGGACAGAAGCAACCACGCCACAAGCTTCACAATCCAATTTGCTCCGCTGTCTGCTGAAGAGTCCTGAGTGTGTTAACCTAGTGTGGCCGATTCTGAGACGACAGAGTGCTCGCATTTCTTCCCTAGAAGATCGATCTTTCCAAACAGTTGTGGTATTTTTAATTTTCCTTAAGAATTTTTCTCTTTCTAAATCCCATTCTTTTTCCCAGGCCAGTCTTATACTGGACTTTATGTTACGAACTACGTCTTGAGCTGGAATTCGGAGCTGTGTTATCGGTTCATTTCTGCCAGCATTTGCTAGTTCATCAGCTAGACTGTTACCCATTATTCCAGCATGTCCTGGAATCCAGCAAAAAGATATATGTTTAGAAGCCGATTCTGCCTCTATAGCCTGAATCCAAGGGTGCTTTGAGGTCCCGCTTTCGATTGCTGAAATGCAGCTAGCAGAGTCCGAAAAAATCACTGTAGGAATTGTAGTAGCCTGAGCATATCGGACGGCTTCTAATATTGCGAACGCCTCAGCTGAAAATATGGAGCACTCATCAGGAATTCTTTTGGAGATTCGTAGATCGCTTGACCATAGTCCTAAACCAACGTTATTGTGAGCTACAGATCCGTCTGTGAAAATTTTGCAGCTTGTACTATAGAGTTTCTGAACATGATCCCTGTATATAGGAATTGCTGCGATCTTACTCCCGAGTGTAGCGATTTCTTTAAACACCAATCAATTTTGAGTGTTGTTTGATTCCATATTCGATTTCCATTTCGAAGTAAAATTTCAATTTCGGGTAATGGTTGAATTTGAAGGGCAGTTAACAAATTGTTAACACGGTTAGTTAAAGGATGTCTTAGTTCTACAGAATTGCTATATCTCTGGGCAATCTGAATTCATGTTTTACAATGAACTTATAATTTTATTTCTTCTGTTTATTTCCTCGTCCGTACTACAGATATTTCAAATATTTTTTTATGAACTCAATTGAAAAGACTTTTTTAAAAAGGTAGGAGGGTTACCATATCCCGCAACACCACACCCAAAATAATTTTCACTTAAAAAATAAGTGACATCTGTAGTAAATTCTCGCCATACGTAATTTCATTTGAATTTTAAGTGATGGGTCAAGTGAATTCACTCAAGTGACCGGTCAAGTGAATTACACTAGGACGTTCGAGTGAAATTTATCTGAGTTTCGAAGTAAGTTTCTAGTTAATTATCTCTCGCGTTTTTAAATAAAAGAACATTTAACGAACAGCACTACGATTTCAAATACTTACATTACGCTTTCGCCATAAATTTATGGCGAAAGGAAAATTCCATCGTAATCCCAAGGCAGATCGGTAACTGCGGATAGTGCGACTTCTAAATCTTCCCTGCTGCAAAGCAAAAATTCTGTCCCGTTCAACCCACATGCTGAAACATGATAACACCTTTAAATAACTTTTTCTTACATCGCGTTTAACACAAACTACCGCCAAAATCGCCTATTAAAGAATTGGGGAAATCCAAATCCAGCATAAGCTTTAAACGCTGCTCTTTAGAATTTGCCATTTCGAACTCTGAAAATAAACACAATTACAACCTGACATTCACTTGAAATTCAAGTGATAGGGAAGTGAATATTTTTTCTCACTTCAAATTCAAGTGACGACTGAAGTGAATGGTGGATGAGTTCACTTGAAATTTAAGTGACTGCCAAGTGAAATGTATATGTCGCACTTGAATGGAAGAAAATCACTGGATCCTTGTTTTTAAGTGAAAAATCATGTGTATTTTAAGAGTGAATTTGGGTTCAGTGCATGCATATTTTTTATCCGGAGCTGGTACAAAGTAAATGTTCTACTCTGCTTTTTCATATCTAGTTGATCAAATGCTTTCAAATTTTGCCATTCTAAATTCTCGCGTATTTCCTTGTGGATGTTGGACTTCCCCTTCACACATTCCACAAGGTCAGCGATGCCAGCCATGGCCGTGACCAACTATACTGGAGCTCCCGGATCTTGGAGTTCCGGGAAGCTTAGTAGGTCCTCCAGCGCTTCCTGTACTTGTTCGTACGGATCCGCTCGATCATCGCACGGTGTTTCCACCGACGTTGCCGTCGGGTTTACCGGTTTGGCAGATTGCTCTTACCTCGTTCACAATTACAACCAAGTTTCCCACGCCGATCTTCTGAACTTCGTTGAACCACTTTGTGCGACGAGTCAAACTGAGTAGATATTGAAATTCGTTGGACTCCGGACGTCCACCTGCACTTGCTGCCTTCCAGCTAACCCTAGCACCTGCTGATTGGGGAGTACTGAAATGAGATGAGTTGTAGTTATGATAAGCGTGCTCTCAGGCCATAGAGCAATGTGGTTCCTTGGAGCAATGTTTGTGGGCAGCGGATTCTCCACAGTTCATACACTTTTCGGGTTGTAGGCACCTTAGCTTCGTGTGTTACGGTTGTCAAATTTCGGGTCTAACTACCGTACTACCGTTGCGTTTCTCGGTATTCTCAGCTTCGTTCTATGTCTAAAATCAAATGGCAGTTCTCTAAAAAGAATAGTGTTATAAAACAACAGAAAGTGGAAATTACACGATTGAAGAAAGCTCTTAAACAGAGCAATGCGCGAAGAGTACAGAGTAAACCCACAGCAACTGATAGTCTCTTGAAAGAGCTTGCCTTCGGGAGATATGGTAAAGGGTACAGCTCAGATATGAAGAAGTTTTGTATACATTTGTACAATCCGAAAACATACAAGTATCTGCGTGATACTTTCGGTAAAAATATGCCTTCTCCGAGAACGCTGAAGAACTGGATGTCAAAATATAGTGGTCGACCAGGCGTTACACAAGAAAGTCTGAATGCTATTTAAGAACAGGTAAAAACTTTAAGTCAAGTGAATAAAACGCTATATTTGTCTTTAGCACTCGACGAAATGTCCATCAAGCAACAAATCCAATGGAATCCCTACCAAAAGTGTTTCGATGGCGTTGATGATTGGGGCAATATTCCCTCTGGTGAGCAGTCTTTTACCGTGGCTAAGAAGGTCCTGGTTTATGTTGTCTCATCCTGGCAAACAAACTGAAAAATACCGGTAGCATATGTTTTCACTAGTGGATTATCATCTAACCAATTTGCTGATATAACCAAAACTGTGTTGATTGCTTTGGAGAACGTGAAAACGAAAGTCATAACCCTAGTTTTCGATGGCTTACGAAGCAACATAAACATGGCAAATATGTTTGGATGCAATTTGGACCAATATCCACCGAAAACCTTCTTCATTCACCCATCTGGACATCCCGATCAGGAGGGAAAAACTAAATTATATCTAGATGAGATATTATGATACAATTTTTTTTTTCTATCCAAATGAGTTATTTTTCAGTACTCGTAGGATGTTAAAATATCTCAAATTATATCAAAAACTCTATGCGATCATAGCTAAATTATATCAATTTTAGATATGCACCTTTCAAGATTATATCTCATTCAGATAGCATAGTTTGATATTGGACAGAACAAAACCTATCAAAATTATAACTTATCTAGATGTGAGTGCATCGAGGAAAATTTCTAGTGGAACGTCAATAAACCACATAATATGCTAAAACCATGCTCCATATTTGGTTTCCCAAAAATTGCATCCAATCTTATGGATCTGTTGAGCGAAACTCATTAATGCACGGTTTGGGCCGATGACTTCGATGTCCGTGTTTTAGAAAAAGTGGCACGTATATCAAAATATGATATAATCATTTTATTTTAGGACAATCCGAAAAAAATCTTTATCATTGAAAATGAGCTCAACCCCATTCAAGTCTGCCAATCAGAATAAGATATAATTCAGATTGGAGAAACTTAAAATCGATAATTCAGAGTACTTAATTAAAACTGAATCAGATGTAAATATCTTGGTGAGATAAGTTTGAGTTATTATTTTGATATGCTCTCCTGATCGGGATCACAAAGTTCATGTTCTACTAGATCCTTGCCACATGTTGAAGCTGGTACGGAATCATTTGGGAAAAAACAAACGTTTTTATATTCCCTCGGGTGTCGTTCAGTGGTAGCATTTCCAAGATTTAGTTGAGTTTCAGAAGGTCCGTCGTCTATCAATGACCAAATGCAAACAAATCCATGTTGACTACGAGTTAAGGAAAATGAAAGTTAATTTGGCGGCTCAAACTTTCAGTGCGAGCGTTGCCAAAGCCCTTATGCACCTGAGTCAACATGAGGTGGGTTGGGAAGAGGCTAAAGTAACAGCCGAATTTTTCCACCTTGTAAATGATATGTTTGATATTCTGAACTCGAAGCATGGAATCAAGATGCAAGGCTTCAAATGTCCATTAAACTTAGCTAATGGACAGATGGTTCTCGAAGCCCTGGAAATGTTGAACGACCTCTTCCTAAAAATTGAGATAACACCTGGTCGAAATGTTCTTCATACACCAAAAAGAGTGGGCTTCCAGGGCATTCTTTGTGATATAACCACAATAAAAGGCCTATACAATGAGTACATTTTGACCGGAGAGCTGGAAGAGTTTTGCACGTATCGCGGTAGTCAGGACATGGTAGAGTGTCTATTTTCTTCCTACAGAGCGAGAGGTGGACCAAATACTAATCCAACTGCATCCCCGATCAGGAGGGAAAAACTAAATTATATCAAAATGAGATATTTTGATACTCATATTTTTCCTATCTAAATGAGTTATTATTCAGTACTCGTAGGATGTTAAAATATCTCAAATTACATCAAAAAATCTATGCGATCAAAGCTAAATTATATCAATTTTAGATATGCTCCTTACAAGATTATATCTCGTTCAGATAGCATAGTTTGATATTGGGCAGAACAAAACCTATCTCAATTATTACTTATCTAGATATGAGTGCTTTGAGAAAATTTTCTAGTGGAATGTCAATGAACCACATGATTTGCTAAAACCATGTCCCATATTTGGTTTCCCAAAACTTGGATTTATGAATTTTATGAATCTGTTGAGCGAAACTCATAAACGTAAGGTTTGGGCCGTTGACTTCGATGTCCGTGTTTCAGAAAAAGTTGTGCGTATATCAAAATAAGATATAATCATTTAATTTTAGGACTATCCGAAAAAAATCTTGATCATTGAAAATGAGCTCAACCCCATTCAAGTCTGTCCATCAGAATAAGATATAATTCAAATTGGAGAAACTTAAAATCGAAAATTTGTAGTACTTAATTATAACTGAATCAGATGTAAATATCTTGGTGAGATACGCTTGAGTTATTATTTTGATATGCTCTCCTGATCGGGATCATAAGCGTCCCCTTCCCGATCAGGAGAGCATATCAAAATAATAACTCAAACGTATCTCGTCAAGATATTTACATCTGATTCAGTTATAATTAAGTACTCCTAATTTTCGATTTCTAGAGTAACATTTCATAAGGGCGAAACTAGCAGTTAGCTTGAACCGAGAAAAACGCATTTGAAATTTCGGAACATCTAATCAAATCCTATTTAAAAAATCGACCACTTTAACTTTTTTCATTATAGTTTGTGAGATTTTCGAGTTTCGCCCTTTTTCGTTTTCGATTGTAGTTACGCCTGCAAGTTTCGCCCAATTGATCGGCCGTTTTTGTTTTGGTTTTGAAGTTAGGCCCTTTGGCCCTACACGCAAAAACTTATTAGTTTTGTCGTTAGGCCGTTTTGTCACACACGGTCAACTCAGTTACGCCTATTGGCCCTACACGAATAGAAAAATTAATCCCATTTTGAATAGGCGTAACTTCACGTTTCAACGAAAATGCATTAACATGAAGTTTCGCCCAATTAAATTTTATCAAGTTTTTGAATGTTTTAAGCGATTTTTAGATGAAACCGCGTTTATTAGGTAAAGTGCAACCGCGTACATCCGGAATGACCGTTTGTTTACATTTGGCAGTTTCGCCCTTTTGAAATGTTACCCTAGATTTTAAGTTTCTCCAATCTGAATTATATCTTATTCTGATTGACAAACTTGAATGGGGTTGAGCTCATATTCAATGATCAAGATTTTTTTCGGATTGTCTTAAAATAAAATGATTATATCTTATTTTGATATACGTACAACTTTTTCTGAAACACGGACATCCCGATCAGGAGGGAAAAACTAAATTATATCTAGATGAGATATTATGATACAATTTTTTTTTCTATCCAAATGAGTTATTTTTCAGTACTCGTAGGATGTTAAAATATCTCAAATTATATCAAAAACTCTATGCGATCATAGCTAAATTATATCAATTTTAGATATGCACCTTTCAAGATTATATCTCATTCAGATAGCATAGTTTGATATTGGACAGAACAAAACCTATCAAAATTATAACTTATCTAGATGTGAGTGCATCGAGGAAAATTTCTAGTGGAACGTCAATAAACCACATAATATGCTAAAACCATGCTCCATATTTGGTTTCCCAAAAATTGCATCCAATCTTATGGATCTGTTGAGCGAAACTCATTAATGCACGGTTTGGGCCGATGACTTCGATGTCCGTGTTTCAGAAAAAGTGGCACGTATATCAAAATATGATATAATCATTTTATTTTAGGACAATCCGAAAAAAATCTTTATCATTGAAAATGAGCTCAACCCCATTCAAGTCTGCCAATCAGAATAAGATATACCCGAGCAGACTTTGATGCCAAAATTGATAGCATCTTGCGACCTGAAAAAGGCATCAACAGCAAACCGATAGCATTTTTTGATGTTGAATTTTGTGTGAGAGCAAATTAAGGCATAACTAAGTTTTCAAAAACGTTTTATTAACAGCATACTGAGACCAATTTTAGGCATCAACAGCAAAATGGAAGCAAAATTTACTGTAGAATTTACACCGATAGCAAAATTAGCCATCATTAAGGTAACCAGTTTTTTTTTATGAAATTAAAACCTAAAACCAAAATAATAGCATCATTTGCTGTTAAACTAAACCAATTGTAAAATCAGGCTTTATTTGGGTATCCTTAATTAAAAACACAAATCTGAAATCAAAATGTAACATAACTTATTGATTTGAAAAAAAAAAACATCATGGTGTTAATAAATATGGTTAGGTATATGAACGCTGTCTACGATCCATCCTGTTTAAAAACTAATCAGTTACACTAAGCTTGCCAGATTGGCCGGTTTTATCCGGGTTTGCCCGGATATTTGATGCAAAATTTCGAGAAAGTCCGGTCCGGCCCGGTTGCCCGGATATCGTGAAAAAAGTCCGGATATTGCCCGGATTTTTTCACAATTTTCACAAAGAAACAAAAAAAAATCAAAGTTTTTGAGTAAGTTTCAGCAAAATCGATTAACGGTATGGAAATTTTCAACGGTTGTTTCAAATAATTTCGCTGATTTACTTTTATAAACCTTTAAATATTTAAGTGTTCCAAAAAGTTTTCGGAAGTCTGCAATTACATTAATAAAATATTAATTTCATTTTTTTTGCATTTTTTCTTTGCTTTTATATGTAATAACATCTAAATTTTGCCCGGTTTTTGGATTTGAAAAATTGAAATCCATGCCCGGATTTTGCCAGGTTTTTTTGAAAAAATGCCCGGAATTGCTAGGCCCGGATGGGAGTGGAAAAAATTCTGGCAACCTTAAGTTACACGCTTCCGATTACAAACTCAAAATTGGGTGCTGTGGCTCAAACTGGTAGTTTATTAGTGACCCATGCAACCATGTTGCCCCAGCATTGCCATAATAAAAATTCTTGTGACTGTTGTTCCGGATGAACAGAAAAAGTTGATCACAATTCTTTTACTTTGTTCGAAATTGATTAGAAATAATTGAGAAATAATTTGGTTAAATATCTGCTTTGTTAACATTTTTTATTCAAAAGATAACCACCGTCTTTCGCTCGATTGGAATGAAAATGACACTGACAAAAATTGACAATTCCAATCGTGGCATTTCGTCTCTTTGTTTTCTATAGGCTCATAAGGTGATCCTTTTATTTTGAGTTTGACTGTACATTCTCAAATCAAGTAGTTGCCAAAATGTTGAATCTTAAGTTGCTAATGGAATATTTATTTATGCTACAAGTGGTAAAAAATTTCTTCTGCACTTGACGTTTTTATCGAGGCTTGGCGAATTGGATTAATGCGTCAAATGCTGGAGAAAATCGAGTTTTGCAACGAGTTGCATACACAATTTTATGCAAATTCGAAAAATTCCTCAGAGAAAACTTGGAATTCGAACCAAAATCGAATAGATTTTGATTTAAAAAAAAACTCTTTAGAAACAAACTTCTTTTTTTTAAACAATGTGTTATGAGTTTGTTTTCAAATAATATTTTTGAAAAGAAATGATTTATTCTTTGAACTTAAAAAAAAATTGATTAAAAGAATTTGTTTTAATTTCAAAGGTTTTTTTTATCATCATGAAGATAGAAAATTCAATAAATACTTGGTTATTCGCAATGAGAAAGTTTATGGTAATATTTTTGCTTCAGAAATTCTTATTGATATTAGCGTTTTAAAATATTATTTTGAAAAATTATTGAAAAAAAGAAAAAGATTTATAGGAATTAAAAAGTTCCTCGATTTTGTCCAATGCTTAGTTTAAATTTGTAAGCGTGTAGGAACGTAAACAAACAATCTTGCAGTAAAGTGCAAATGCGAGTTGCTTCTACCATCGTGAGTTCGGTGAAGTGGAAATTAAAAAGAACCGCTAGCTTCTATGTTGGCACAACTACGACGAGTAACCAGATGGGTAGTATTCAGTCATCCAAACAGTGTTCCAGATATCGTTGCCGCTCTCCCGCTCGAAACCTGGCTGGCCCTGACTAAAGCTGAACGCACAGAATTCCAGATCAAAATAAAGTCAAAGCAAGAAACTCCGGGTATTGAGCTCATCGGCCTAAAGCAAGGAATAGCTGTGGTTCTGTACTTCAGATGAAATCCCTGATTCTACATGAGAGGAAACGACGAACGCACGTTTTGTTTTGGAAGGTTTTCGACGGAAGTGCAGTAGGGTAATGTTCACCTAGGTAAAATCAGCTGCTACACAGGTAAGTGCCTAAGATTACCAGAAAAACATTCTAAACTACGACAAACCATTGACCACTCATCACACTTAATAAATTGAGAATTTATAAAAACTTTCGAAGAGATACTATTTTGCCAGAATTGCTAACTAATTTACCGGTAAACAAAATAATGAGCTTATTACTTAAACTTGAAAGGGAGACATAAAAATCCCAGCAATTGGAATTTCATTCGCTAAAATTTTTATTACTTTACACCAAAGACGTGACTGAGTAATTTAAAAAGACAAAATTTATTGTGCTTGATGAATTGAGGCCCTCAGGATCAGAGGGATGCAAGTGCCAAAATCATTTAATTAGAGTTAGGTCTACTTAACGAACTTCATGTTTCAATGTACATCTGGTGCAAAACTCAGATTTTTTATAATTCTTTTGAATACTTTTTTGATTGACTTAAAGCTGCTCGAATTCGAAAAATATATGAAAAAATCGAGCACCTTTACAACTTTGAAGCGTTTTCTCGAAACTATCATTTAGGCACTTGCTCCCCTCTGATCACAAGCGCTTCAATTGTTTGTAGCATGGTCAAACCCACGAATATCTTTGGTCCTAAAGGTGTAACCATTTGTTTTGCATGGATCCAAGAAAACCACAGGATAATAAACATAATTTACGCAATATTTTTTTCTTTCAAAGAATTTTATTCTAAGATACAATAATGCGAATAGAAGCTGTTCCATGAGTAAAGGCTGATTTTTTGAAACTTCATGGACTCGTTGTCTACACAAAGGCCAAATTTTTCTATGCATTTCATTCGACTTTTTTAAATTGGTTAAATTGACACAAGCTAATAATATCGATGGTATAATAGTATAAATTCAGGCGTTTTGTTCATTAGAATATAATACATGGTTCGTGAACAATCCAAACTTCGATCGTTGATAGAAAATGTAATGTCTGAATTTGAATAATTAACATAACAAAAGTAAATTCACAGATTAGAGTTACTGCAGATTTTTGATAAGCTTAAAAATTAATACCTGTTAAAAACTTACACTATTATAAATCTGATTTTAGAATAAATGATTGAAAAGAATTGAAGTGAACTTTATTTTTAGTAAGAATTAAACCTAACGATTCAAAAGAAAAACAAATTCATATGTTCATTTTGATTCAAGACGTATATTTAAGTGCGAGTTTTAAAAAAAATCTTATTCGTCGAAATCATGAAGAGTAAAATCACTCTGAGTATCTGAATTAAAATTTATGTTTTCAATCTTTTTTATAGTACTGTTACATTAAAACGTATGAACAACATAGCTGTACCTGCTTAGTTTATCGGAGCTGTAAAAACGACTTTAATCAAAACAAAATAGTGATTTATGTACAATGTACACATTGTGCATGGAGATTATTAAATGCAAACCAGCGCTTTCGAAATCAGTTTCATGAACTATAATAGGATACATTAATTTAAAGAAGGCTTCTAATTCAATTCGGATTTAGTTTTGAATATTGGAATTAAAAATACTTGCGCATGGTCAGAATTCCGAGCTCGAAGTATGAAACTAGATCATAAAACCAGAATATTAAGATGAATTATTTTAAAAAAATTCATGAAAAATGCATTCATTGCCGCCAGCCCGTGGCGTAGAGGATAGCCTTCAAGTCTTCTAAGCCAGCGGGCATGAGATCGAATCCCGATCACGGCACATATAGTACACTTTCTGTGGGTTGGTGGTTTTAGCATTTGTAAGATGCTACCCATCATATCCTCGAAAGATGTACGCTTAGAATTAAGAAAAGGGAATCTCTTCGAGGAAACATCATGTTTCATTGAGATCCTGTATGTGTTTGTGTTCGTTTTTAAAAAAAAAAAAAAAAAAAAAAAAAAAAAAAAAAAAAAAAAAAAAAAAAAAAAAAATTCATTAAAAATTTAGAATCATAATATCTGTACTACAAGTCATAAAGTAGAAGTAAAGATGTTGAAATTTTGAACGATAGTTTCGATGATTTATCATCTTGATTCAACAACAATCATAAATGCAAAAGTAAATTGAAAATATAAATTGTTACGTCGGGTGATATGCTCAGGAAAAAAATTAAATTGGTTGATGTCATATGAATCGTATACATTCAGGCGTTTTTGCACGCGGTGTTTTTCCATTTTCATAATAAATCACTCAATAAAGCCGCTTATCATCCAACTCGGTTTTGAATGCGAAAACTTGGAAGGTTTCTCGAGCACTATTCCTAGAGCAAATTTAAATGAAATTTTGCTATCACGCCTTGAAATTCAAAATTTCTCTCATTTTGCTTAATTTAAGGTGATACACAGCAAAAATGAAAGCATTAATTTCCTTACGTGGCTAGCAAAGCGATGCCGAATTTTACTTTTTTGGAGATCCAAATGATGCCTCGTTTTAAGATCGTTTTGAAAGCCTAATGATGCTAAATTTTGCTTTCATTAAAAATTATTTGATGCCTTATATTAGCATCATTGTGCTCTCCAAGCTTTCAGAAAACGAGCTGTAGTTAGGGTCTCAGTTTTAGCAAAATTTGGTATCACTTTGCTAACCAAGTATGAAAATTTGTGCTCTCATTTTTGCTGTGTACCACCTTATGTCAAGCAAAATGAGAGCAAATTTGGCTCTCATGGCGTGATAGCAAAATTTGCTATAATTTTGCCATAGAAGTCTGCTCGGGTAATTCAGATTGGAGAAACTTAAAATCGATAATTCAGAGTACACTGAACAAAATCTGGCTATAAGGTTTATTGGGAATTCTAGTGTTTTCGCACTAAAAGAAAATCCAATACTTTTTACCATTAGACGAATGATTGATTTTATATTTTTTCCAATGAATTCTAAAGCGAGCCAATTTGATAAAATTTATTGTTCAAGGTAGTGAAATGAATGGTTTTATTAGTGTAATAAAATATGCTCGTATTTTGTTTATTTTTCGGCATTATTGTGATTTTATTTTTTAAGTTGTATTGATATACAATTGCTGGCGTGTGTGATATGATCAGTAAAGCAACTTAAGCTTCAAAATTGAATTAAAATTTGATGTATTTATAAATGCAATCAAATTTTGTTTCAGTAAGTGGCATCCTTGGTAAACGGGTAAAAAATAGACACTTAGGACGTAGTTTGTCTTTTTTGTTTGATTCCGCCTGCTCCAGCATTTTACTGCCACATTCCCGAGTGCATAATTCTGGAGTCGGCTGTTAGTTCGTCGATGATCCTAACGGAAATTTTTTTCAATCTGAAAAAAGAAAAGCAGTTTATAGACCTGTTTATCTTAACATTAACCATCAAATTCTAATTTACCTTTCAATTTAAAATCAGAACAGACCTGGTTTCCGCCTCAATCCTGTTTAGAATCGGTCATGTTCTGTTAGCTGGATGATGGCATGCACTTTTTCCGGGTATAGAAAGCATTCTCCGGCGGGCCCTAGGAGACTCAATCCAGTAACGTATGAGAATCGAAAGCACATCCGACCAAAAATATTGGATGTCTGGAATCGTAATTAAGTTTTATATAAAAATGCTCAAGATTATGTAAGTCATAAAAATTACCCTTAATAAATTGCAGTTCCATCCATCTCTTCCGGGAAGAACAATCCAATTCCCTAATGAAGGTGATTTCCCATTCCTCCCAGCGGAGGAACAATTTGTTTAACAATAACTGGTCTAAGATCGAATGCCTTTTTCGCTTCCCCTGCATGGAGGGATTATTGATGAAGCTCGTAGCAACCGTATCTATTCCTAAAAAATCAATTTCAAACAATTATAACTATTTCTATGAGGTTTAAAACATATAAACTTACCAACTCATTGTACTCAAACTGAAAATAGCGAATTTTAAGCACACTGAATGGAGGAATAGCTATTCTGTAAAAAATATATTAACTTTAAACTGCTAAAATTTATCGAAAAATTCTTGTAATTGATAGTGATTGTAACAAGCTGCTAAGATTCAATGGAATTTCCAATATTTTGTACTGGATTTATCAGTAGCTTCTATTACACACTGAACTTTAAGATTTATTAGATTGACCCTATAAATTTTATTGCCAGATTTGGTTCAGTGTACTTAATTAAAACTGAATCAGATGTAAATATCTTGGTGAGATAAGTTTGAGTTATTATTTTGATATGCTCTCCTGATCGGGATCGAAGTCAACAGCTCAAACCTTACATTAACGAGTTTCGTTCAACAGATTCATAAAATTGAATCAAATTTTTGGGAAACCAAAAATGGGGCATGGTTTTATCAAATAATGTGGTTTATTGACGTTCCACTAGAAAATTTTCTCGAAGCACTCATATCTTGATAAGTTATAATTTTGATATAATTTGTTCTGTCCAATATCAAACTATGCTATCTGAACGAGATATAATCTTGATAGGAGCATATCAAAAACTGATATAATTTAGCTATGATCGTATAGATGTTTTGATATAATTTGAGATATTTTAACATCCTACGAGTACTGAATTATAACTCATTTAGATAGAAAAAAATAAGTATCAAATTATCTCATTTTGATATAATTTTGTTTTTCCCTCCTGATCGGGATGAGTTGTGTATTACAACGGATACCAGAAAAGTAAGGCTCAAGGCGTTTGACAAAATCGACTGTCTGCTATGTAAGAATTGCCTGTCCGTTGATAATACATTGACTGTATAAAGAAGCTTCCGGCTACGCTTATACAGCAACAACTAAAGCTAACGTTTTAAAAACATAACAGTATGACATTTTAAAACTTACAAATTTCATCACTATGAAGAGGACTCCACGGCATTTCGAGAGAATTTTTGTACGGTTGAAGCCAATGCCCGGAGAGGAGACTCAGGTCTCTCGAGGAAAGTAACACTTTGTTCGATCGGTTCCGCTGATCGACATACATCAGGAACAACCTTGAAAAAATAAAAAAAAAACTTTAAAACATCATTGGTTTTTACCAAATTTACAACCTCTATTGCCAACAGATGATTTTTCCGGGTGAGTCAACAGTGCAACGAAACCGTCTCTATGTGTCCCAGTGTTAACTTGTTTAAAACTGCTCCGGTGTTTATCCGGCCGGGCTGTAACAGTGCCATAGAAGCCGGTTCCTTTTTCGCAGTTTTGGGGATTCGAGTCTTTCGGATTAACCTTGTTTGCTTCGCAGCCACCACTTTTCAATTTGGGAATCCGGTGCTGATGCCATCTCCAGTACCGCTATTGAGTTTCTTTCAAACACAATAGACAATTATAGGGGAAAAGTTCATATAACGCCCCATGTGGCTAATACGCGCCACTCTTGTTTTGAAGAATCTGAAACATTTTAAGCCTGCAAAATATTACCAATTTGTTTTAAATGCTGTGATTGGTCATGGCAAGTATGAATTTTTCCTTAAAATGCCCCTGTGTCGTGATAATTTCACAATTTAGGTTTTTCTTCATTTCGATCTAAATTTTAAAACACTTTCAATAAGGTGTCATCAAGTAGAGAAAAACAAATAAGACAATATTTTCTGACAGATCGAAAGAGGAGAATCTAAACTATGATTTTATGCTAAAAAATCATACTGAACTCGCTAAGGTATGCTTTTTATGGGTATGTTCTATCGTGGCCCATGCGCTCGTTATAACGCGCCAATCGTAGTAGGCTGAAAATAGCATTAATTTTTCAAAAAGGCCAATTTTCATTGAAAATTAACAAAAAGTCTAAAACCATATTTTGAGCGTTAATTCAGCCCAAAAAATCTATTTTTCATTTTTTGTTAAATTTCTATTAGTCCATTTTGATTTTCTTTTCAGTCAAAGTGTCTGAAAGTATTGGTGTGTTTTCGGTCTTCGGCTGCTCTCGGGTGTGTTCGGCTGCTAGGCGCGTATTGAATACACAGCGGCGCGTATTCGCAACACAGTTTTGTTCTGTGGCTTTGAATATGGTTTTTAAAAATCATGTTTTTAAAGAAATTATTGCAATTTGAGTAATGAAAAATCATAGGAATTTGTAGAAAACACTTTTCTTCAACGATTACACCCATTTTTAACACAATTTGTACGTGGAATACTTAGAAAATCAGCGATTCGCTTAGGTGGCGCATAATAGGGCATGTTCCCCTAATTTCCCCCGGCCACAGCTGCTGCAATAATTCTATAGTCCTATTTGCCGCTAGTAGTATTCGTGTCATAATATAGGGCTTTGCACTGACACTTTTCCATTTTGGGAACATTAACCTAAAAAACGAACGTGTTTGTCGGCCGACTGCTCGATTTTTGCACTGAAATTTTTGGAGGTTAATTGTCCCGTTCTCGCCCGTACACGCCAGTGGGATACCAGTTAATGTGCGTGAGAAATGTCAAAAACAACTCTATGCGGCCCATGAACCGTTCCGTTGTTTGTCCGACAGGGTGGGGGAATTTTTACTTGCATATCTGCTGTACTTTGGCTAGCTGAAACGGAGAATTGAAAAAAAATTAAAGCTTTCGCAAAACAAAAAACTTTTTCACTAACCTTCATCGGTGCGCTTATTCATCGAAGTTGTTATGTTGGACTCATACTTTGAGCAGATGTAGAGGTACTTTGCATTTGCCGCACTTGTGGCCGGGTGCACTGTGTGAGCTGCCAAACACGAGCCTCCAAGGGAATTGCTTCGTGTATGAGTGCTACGGCCGTGTCCTCGGTTGTTCCTAGACGGGACAAGCGCAGCGTCACGGATGAGTGATTCAAGACGATCGTAGACCATCATCGTCTGCCAGTGGTTCCTTATCGGGACGCTTCGCATGCGTGGCTTCTTTCTCTGCCTTGCTTCTGTCCTCATCACGGTCATCGTTCGAATTTTTACTCGCTGCGACAATCTGTGGTTCGAGGCGGTGCTGGAACAATGTTCGCTGCGCCGTTTCTGGCCGCTGGGAAGAGTGGATGACCTCGGCCTCGGCTAAGACAATCGGTAAGTGTCTACCACACAGATCACTACCATTTAGCGATGCACATACACCATCAGCAATGGGGGATCCTGCCCGTTTTGTTGATTTAGCAATAAGAATATTTAATTTTGTTCGTTGTAAAACAGTCTGACCGACAGCCGTGAGTGCGGATCATTGACGCAATCTTGGGGACTGGCCATCGGGGAAGTAGTTATCGAATGCTTCGATTAGTCCCCCTGGACATCTTTAGCCATTCATCGATTTCTTCACCAGCCACACCAGAGGGGACCCTCGGTAGCGGTACTGGATCGCTTCCGGCGGGAGTCATATACTGGATTGTGCTGCTGTTGCTGCGAATGTTTTGACCGGCAAATTTCCTTTCCGGACCATCAAACGGTGCACCTCAGGATTGTAGGGTTGTTAATTACTGAAAAAAATAATTGGAACAATTTAAAAATAATTTATGGAAAACATAATTCCTTTACTTACATTTTAGCTGAGGATTTTCTAAATAAAATAAATTCCGTCGTTTCTGCTAGCCAAACAAAAAACACGCGCCATTTTTATTTGTTTTGAAGCCAGTAAAGACTAAAGCCTAGTCCACACTAGGCAACATGAATTGCGATTTTTGTTATGAGACGAACTTTGTTGTCTGTTGTTGTTGTTGGAAACCTGAGACGGTCTCAGTGTCTCCCGAAGAAAATGGGAGACGCTGAGACCGTCTCGAGACGAACCGTCTCCTAGTGTGGACTAGGCTTAAAGACACACTCTGATGCATTCAGAGTTTTATTTTAAGGATCATTGGTATCTTTCTTGAATATTTTTGAATCATTTCAAGCGAAGACACATCAAAAGTGGAAAATTTAGTCAAAAATTAAAAGATTTAAGAATTATTACTCGAATAGTCACTATTCATGTAATCAGAACAGAATAATATCGACGATAAGGTGTATGATATTTGATTATGCGGGAGGTTGTAATTGTGTTTATTTTCAGAGTTCAAAATGGCAAATTCTAAAGAGCAGCGTTTAAAGCTTATGCTGGATTTGGATTTTCCCAATTCTTTAATAGGGGATTTTGGCGGTAGTTTATGTTAAACGTGATGTACGAAAAAGTTATTTAAAGGTCCCGCATAATCAATTACAATATATAGAGAATATTCTATATTGTCTCTAAACGTTATCGTTTATTGTAAAGTGAACAGTATATGTACAATAACACAGACCATATTAACAATCTGTATTATGATTATCTGTTAAAGTACCATATGGGGAAAGGGCTGTTAAGCATGTTTACCATTCAAAAAGAGCGATTTTTTCGAACAAATATTTCATGCTACATTATTGGATACGGTTAAAATATCATCCACTTTTGGCGAGCAAAACAATCTACCTGAATGTTCTAGCTACGTTGGAATACAAAATCATAGATTTCATCAACTTCAATGGATATAGTTTGCTTATAGTAGTTTGTAGTAAAAATAACGCTCAATCATACGTTCCGCATATTGTAAAATATTTTTAAAAAGAGCTTCCCTGTACCATAACCAATATAGTTCCAATTCTTTCCCACAAAAAATAAAATAAAATTAAAAAATTTAAATGTTGAGATTTTTATTTTTTATTTCTGATATTATACATGGATTATACAATCTTACCTATTTGTGCAGATCTGCATTGTTCAGCCTTTCAGTAGATTTTTTTTCCGCTCTCCGCTCAGCAGAGATCTTTGTTTCTGTAATTTCATTAGTTTTATTTAATCTCACTAGTTTTTATCGATAATATAATATAGTTTTACTTACTTTTCGCGTTCTGTGTGTTTTTCTCAGCGTGATTCTTTTTTTTCGGAGCCATTTTGAACACAGTTTTCAGTTCCGAACCTGGCGTGGGGTTGCCGACACAAATTTTAACGAAGTGAAGTGAAAATTAGCAGATGCTGAACCCAAGAGCGAAAAAATGCATAAGCTCACAACTACATCTTAAAATAACAATATTAGTTATTATCCGCAAGAGGTGAAATGATAACGACTTGTCTAACTCATACAATGTTGTCAATGTTGTTTTTTTTTTAATTTAATGTCTAATGCTAAGAAAATATAAGGAAACTTTGTCGTACACTGTTAGAGTCCTGGATAAGGTCCAGAGACAATATTCAAAGGTTGCAAATTTTTATTCTCTTATTATACTATACTTACTAAATCATATATCATATTGTCACTGTCACTGATACGATCCTGTCATAATTTATTGAGGTAATAAAATTTTGAACATGTATAATGAAATGATACTTGGAAGATATTTCATACTGGTACTGCTACCAATATATTAAGTTAATAGTTAGTACTATATCCCCAACTGTTTTTAATTATGCGGGGTGTTATCATGTTTCAGCTTGTGGATTGGACTGGACAGATTTTCTGGTTTGCAGCAGGGAAGATTTAGAAATCGCACTATCCGCAGTTACCGATCTGCCTTGGGATTACGATGGAATTTTCCAATCAATAAATTTATGGCGAAGCGTAATGTAAATATTTGAAATCGAAGTGCTGTTCTATAAATGTTCTTTTATTTAAACACGCGAGAGATAATTAACTAGAAATTTACTTAGAAATTCAGATAAATTTCACTCGAACGTCATAGTGTAATTCACTTGACCGGTCACTTAAGTGAATTCACTTGACCCATTACTTAAAATTCAAATGAAATTACGTATGGCGAGAATTTACTACAGATGTCACTTATTTTTTAAGTGAAAATTATTTTGGGTGTGCTTTTATGTACGAGGCATTTAAGCATATTACCTATTTTATGCATATTGATTACTGTTTGCATACTCAAAGACGCTCACTGTTAATAACGACTAAAAATGCATGCTTATGAAAACAAGATGTAAAAGTTATTCGTTGTAAGCTGTGTTCCTTTAGTTATGTTTTTTTCCACATCATGCCGGAACAGTCACAGATAATTAATACCTATTAGTCCCCAACTGGCCGAATGAGTCAAACGGAGAAGAGAATGAATGTGCTAACTTATTAAAAAGGATTCAGCTAGGGTTGCCATCCGTCCCGCAAAAGGCGGACATGTCCCGCTTTTTTGGGAAATGTCCCGACGTCCCGCTTTTTACTCGAAATGTCCCGCTTTTTTTCAAAGAAGTTTGCAAATAAAAAAACAAGTTTGTCTACGTTTTATTTAATTGCTTTATCAAAACTGCACATCACACAAATAAGATGCTTCCTTTTTCTTTGATTCCGTACTTCTTTGGATTTTTTATTTTAATTTTTAATACGATTCATAACAATGTCAGATTTTAATCGATTAAACAAGACATTGCATTTAAAGGTGAAAGCAAAAAGCAAATTTTCAATTTTGAACATGTTCGATTTTGTTCTCGAAAAATGTCTAATGAACTTCTTACATGAGTTCTATCAATAAGCTGATGTAAAGTTCTATGAACTTACGAGGCCAATTAACTAATGCAAAGCATAATTAAAATACAAATGCGCAGCCCATGCTATGTTTCACTGCCACCTTTATTCCAAACTTCGTTTGTCGAAATCGTCTTTTTAATATTCTCCATAAACTAATGTTAAGAAATTGCTATTATTTGACTCAACAATCACCCAAAAATATCAACTTAAAAAGATAACAACAACTGGCGGTGATCAAAAATCGTAAACGTAAACTAATATGTTGAACCACATTATATTTGTATTTGTACACCATCCTTATAGTTCAGATTTGTACTGGATCACAAAAAGTGTCCCTATTAAAGAAACAAAAGACAAGTTGAATCGCAGTGGTTTTTAGGCTAGTCGCTTTTTTATGTTTTACTTATGGAACGTCATTCTATGAATTTGATACACGGTTGACATAATCTATACGGTGTTATAATTTAACGATGACCATGCAGCTCTTAACTCAAGGTGCAGTCTCTTACATTCATTGATTAACCCTCCAGACAAGCTATCTCCACCAGTTCAAAATATCAGTATGAATTGTAAACAAATCAAATAATCAGATTATCTCGTATTTTTCTTCCCAATAACATTATCCAACAATAACGATATTTTCAGGCTGTCCTCTCAACTCGCCTTTGAATTCCAAGCTGTCCTCTCAACTCACTTGAATTCTTATCGATATGTTCAGGCTGTCCTCTCAACTCGCCTTTGTATTCAAAGCTGTCCTCTCAACTCGCTTGAATTTTGATCGATATTTTCAGGCTGTCCTCTCAACTCGCCTTTGAATTCCAAGCTGTCCTCTCAACTCGCTTGAATTCTTATCGATATGTTCAGGCTGTCCTCTCAACTCGCCTTTGTATTCAAAGCTGTCCTCTCAACTCGCTTGAATTTTGATCGATATTTTCAGGCTGTCCTCTCAACTCGCCTTTGAATTCCAAGCTGTCCTCTCAACTCGCTTGAATTCTTATCGATATGTTCAGGCTGTCCTCTCAACTCGCTTTATATATCATGTTCATCATCACAATTTTGGCAATATTTCATAATCTGCTCGTTCGTAAAATCACTTATTTCCCACATTCGAAATAACGGTTTCTTTTTTTTCCATTTGACTGAAATAGAAACCAACGGTGTAGGTTTTTTCCTGCTACAAATGCTTCTACCCAATGGGTATTTATTTTACTCAGTATGTTTAACAATGGGTAACTTGTAATCCGTTTGATTTTAAAGCGAGTTTGACTATCATTATTTCTACGTGAATCTTAGAACACGTGTTTTTCTTTTCGGTCCGCTTTTCGTTTCTCCAACCTCGACTTTCACAAACCGCTCCAGCAAGTCAAAGAGAAACACCTGCCACGGTCGCCAATGTGCAGACCTGTCCGGAGCTCCGTAGCTCGGGAACAACACCTTGAATCACCGGATCACGAACTACTGGGAGAATGCACACACCACTTAACTCGCTCGCTAGATCGCCGACTGACTGACTGACTGCTCAGCGTACACGCTCATGAGGGATGACCAAGGGTCGGTTTTCTGGCTTATAGAAGCCGTTTTTCGGGATTCTGAGCTTAATTTGGGATCACAACTTTAAAATGCGTTTTCTGGCCTTTAGAAGCCGTTTTTCGGGATTCTGAGCTTAATTTGGGATCACAACTTTAAAATGCGTTTTCTGGCCTTTAGAAGCCGTTTTTCGGGATTCTGAGCTTAGTTTGGGATCTTTAAAATGCGTTTTCTGGCCTTTAGAAGCCGTTTTTCGGGATTCTGAGCTTAATTTGGGATCACAACTTTAAAATGCGTTTTCTGGCCTTTAGAAGCCGTTTTTCGGGATTCTGAGCTTAATTTGGGATCACAACTTTAAAATGCGTTTTCTGGCCTTTAGAAGCCGTTTTTCGGGATTCTGAGCTTAATTTGGGATCTTTAAAATGCGTTTTCTGGCCTTTAGAAGCCGTTTTTCGGGATTCTGAGCTTAATTTGGGATCACAACTTTAAAATGCGTTTTCTGGCCTTTAGAAGCCGTTTTTCGGGATTCTGAGCTTAATTTGGGATCACAACTTTAAAATGCGTTTTCTGGCTTATAGAAGCCGTTTTTCGGGATTCTGAGCTTAATTTGGGATCACAACTTTAAAATGCGTTTTCTGGCTTATAGAAGCCGTTTTTCGGGATTCTGAGCTTAATTTGGGATCACAACTTTAAAATGCGTTTTCTGGCTTATAGAAGCCGTTTTTCGGGATTCTGAGCTTAATTTGGGATCACAACTTTGAAATGCGTTTTCTGGCTTATAGAAGCCGTTTTTCGGGATTCTGAGCTTAATTTGGGATCACAACTTTAAAATGCGTTTTCTGGCCTTTAGAAGCCGTTTTTCGGGATTCTGAGCTTAATTTGGGATCACAATTTTAAAATACGTTTTCTGGCCTTTAGAAGCCGTTTTTCGGGATTCTGAGCTTAATTTGGGATCACAACTTTAAAATGCGTTTTCTGGCTTATAGAAGCCGTTTTTCGGGATTCTGAGCTTAATTTGGGATCACAACTTTAAAATGCGTTTTCTGGCGTATAGAAACCGTTTTTCGGGATTCTGAGCTTAATTTGGGATCACAACTTTAAAATACGTTTTCTGGCCTTTAGAAGCCGTTTTTCGGGATTCTGAGCTTAATTTGGGATCACAACTTTAAAATGCGTTTTTTGGCTTATAAAAGCCGTTTTTCGGGATTCTGATCTTAATTTGGGATCACAACTTTAAAATGCGTTTTCTGGCCTTTAGAAGCCGTTTTTCGGGATTCTGAGCTTAATTTGGGATCACAACTTTAAAATACGTTTTCTGGCCTTTAGAAGCCGTTTTTCGGGATTCTGAGCTTAATTTGGGATCACAACTTTAAAATGCGTTTTCTGGCTTATAGAAACCGTTTTTCGGGATTCTGAGCTTAATTTGGGATCACAACTTTAAAATGCGTTTTCTGGCTTATAGAAGCCGTTTTTCGGGATTCTGAGCTTAATTTGGGATCACAACTTTAAAATACGTTTTCTGGCCTTTAGAAGCCGTTTTTCGGGATTCTGAGCTTAATTTGGGATCACAACTTTAAAAGGCGTTTTCTGGCTTATAGAAACCGTTTTTCGGGATTCTGAGCTTAATTTGGGATCACAACTTTAAAATGCGTTTTCTGGCCTTTAGAAGCCGTTTTTCGGGATTCTGAGCTTAATTTGGGATCACAACTTTAAAATGCGTTTTCTGGCCTTTAGAAGCCGTTTTTCGGGACTCTGAGCTTAATTTGGGATCACAACTTTAAAATGCGTTTTCTGGCCTTTAGAAGCCGTTTTTCGGGATTCTGAGCTTAATTTGGGATCACAACTTTAAAATGCGTTTTCTGGCCTTTAGAAGCCGTTTTTCGGGATTCTGAGCTTAATTTGGGATCACAACTTTAAAATGCGTTTTCTGGCCTTTAGAAGCCGTTTTTCGGGATTCTGAGCTTAATTTGGGATCACAACTTTAAAATACGTTTTCTGGCCTTTAGAAGTCGTTTTTCGAGATTCTGAGCTTAAAATGCGTTTTCTGGCCTTCAGAAGCCGTTTTTCGGGATTCTGAGCTTAATTTGGGATCACAACTTTAAAATGCGTTTTCTGGCTTATAGAAGCCGTTTTTCGGGATTCTGAGCTTAATTTGGGATCACAACTTTAAAATGCGTTTTCTGGCCTTTAGAAGTCGTTTTTCGGGATTCTGAGCTTAATTTGGGATCACAACTTTAAAATGCGTTTTCTGGCCTTTAGAAGCCGTTTTTCGGGATTCTGAGCTTAATTTGGGATCACAACTTTAAAATGCGTTTTCTGGCTTATAGAAGCCGTTTTTCGGGATTCTGAGCTTAATTTGGGATCACAACTTTAAAATGCGTTTTCTGGCTTATAGAAGCCGTTTTTCGGGATTCTGAGCTTAATTTGGGATCACAACTTTAAAATGCGTTTTCTGGCCTTTAGAAGCCGTTTTTCGGAATTCTGAGCTTAATTTGGGATCACAACTTTAAAATGCGTTTTCTGGCTTATAGAAGCCGTTTTTCGGGATTCTGAGCTTAATTTGGGATCACAACTTTAAAATACGTTTTCTGGCCTTTAGAAGCCGTTTTTCGGGATTCTGAGCTTAATTTGGGATCACAACTTTAAAATGCGTTTTCTGGCTTATAGAAGCCGTTTTTCGGGATTCTGAGCTTAATTTGGGATCACTACTTTAAAATGCGTTTTCTGGCCTTTAGAAGCCGTTTTTCGGGATTCTGAGCTTAATTTGGGATCACAACTTTAAAATGCGTTTTCTGGCTTATAGAAGCCGTTTTTCGGGATTCTGAGCTTAATTTGGGATCACAACTTTAAAATGCGTTTTCTGGCCTTTAGAAGCCGTTTTTCGGGATTCTGAGCTTAATTTGGGATCACAACTTTAAAATGCGTTTTCTGGCTTATAGAAGCCGTTTTTCGGGATTCTGAGCTTAATTTGGGATCACAACTTTAAAATGCGTTTTCTGGCCTTTAGAAGCCGTTTTTCGGGATTCTGAGCTTAATTTGGGATCACAACTTTAAAATGCGTTTTCTGGCTTATAGAAGCCGTTTTTTGGGATTCTGAGCTTAATTTGGGATCACAACTTTAAAATGCGTTTTCTGGCCTTTAGAAGCCGTTTTTCGGGATTCTGAGCTTAATTTGGGATCACAACTTTAAAATGCGTTTTCTGGCCTTTAGAAGCCGTTTTTCGGGATTCTGAGCTTAATTTGGGATCACAACTTTAAAATGCGTTTTCTGGCTTATAGAAGCCGTTTTTCGGGATTCTGAGCTTAATTTGGGATCACAACTTTAAAATGCGTTTTCTGGCCTTTAGAAGCCGTTTTTCGGGATTCTGAGCTTAATTTGGGATCACAACTTTAAAATGCGTTTTCTGGCCTTTAGAAGCCGTTTTTCGGGATTCTGAGCTTAATTTGGGATCACAACTTTAAAATGCGTTTTCTGGCCTTTAGAAGCCGTTTTTCGGGATTCTGAGCTTAATTTGGGATCACAACTTTAAAATGCGTTTTCTGGCTTATAGAAGCCGTTTTTCGGGATTCTGAGCTTAATTTGGGATCACAACTTTAAAATGCGTTTTCTGGCCTTCAGAAGCCGTTTTTCGGGATTCTGAGCTTAATTTGGGATCACAACTTTAAAATGCGTTTTCTGGCTTATAGAAGCCGTTTTTCGGGATTCTGAGCTTAATTTGGGATCACAACTTTAAAATGCGTTTTCTGGCTTATAGAAGCCGTTTTTCGGGATTCTGAGCTTAATTTGGGATCACAACTTTAAAATGCGTTTTCTGGCCTTTAGAAGCCGTTTTTCGGGATTCTGAGCTTAATTTGGGATCACAACTTTAAAATGCGTTTTCTGGCTTATAGAAGCCGTTTTTCGGGATTCTGAGCTTAATTTGGGATCACAACTTTAAAATGCGTTTTCTGGCCTTTAGAAGCCGTTTTTCGGGATTCTGAGCTTAATTTGGGATCACAACTTTAAAATGCGTTTTCTGGCTTATAGAAGCCGTTTTTTGGGATTCTGAGCTTAATTTGGGATCACAACTTTAAAATGCGTTTTCTGGCCTTTAGAAGCCGTTTTTCGGGATTCTGAGCTTAATTTGGGATCACAACTTTAAAATGCGTTTTCTGGCCTTTAGAAGCCGTTTTTCGGGATTCTGAGCTTAATTTGGGATCACAACTTTAAAATGCGTTTTCTGGCTTATAGAAGCCGTTTTTCGGGATTCTGAGCTTAATTTGGGATCACAACTTTAAAATGCGTTTTCTGGCCTTTAGAAGCCGTTTTTCGGGATTCTGAGCTTAATTTGGGATCACAACTTTAAAATGCGTTTTCTGGCCTTTAGAAGCCGTTTTTCGGGATTCTGAGCTTAATTTGGGATCACAACTTTAAAATGCGTTTTCTGGCCTTTAGAAGCCGTTTTTCGGGATTCTGAGCTTAATTTGGGATCACAACTTTAAAATGCGTTTTCTGGCTTATAGAAGCCGTTTTTCGGGATTCTGAGCTTAATTTGGGATCACAACTTTAAAATGCGTTTTCTGGCTTATAGAAGCCGTTTTTCGGGATTCTGAGCTTAATTTGGGATCACAACTTTAAAATGCGTTTTCTGGCCTTTAGAAGCCGTTTTTCGGAATTCTGAGCTTAATTTGGGATCACAACTTTAAAATGCGTTTTCTGGCTTATAGAAGCCGTTTTTCGGGATTCTGAGCTTAATTTGGGATCACAACTTTAAAATGCGTTTTCTGGCTTATAGAAGCCGGTTTTCGGGATTCTGAGCTTAATTTGGGATCACAACTTTAAAATGCGTTTTCTGGCCTTTAGAAGCCGTTTTTCGGGATTCTGAGCTTAATTTGGGATCTTTAAAATGCGTTTTCTGGCCTTTAGAAGCCGTTTTTCGGGATTCTGAGCTTAATTTGGGATCACAACTTTAAAATGCGTTTTCTGGCCTTTAGAAGCCGTTTTTCGGGATTCTGAGCTTAATTTGGGATCACAACTTTAAAATGCGTTTTCTGGCTTATAGAAGCCGTTTTTCGGGATTCTGAGCTTAATTTGGGATCACAACTTTAAAATGCGTTTTCTGGCTTATAGAAGCCGTTTTTCGGGATTCTGAGCTTAATTTGGGATCACAACTTTAAAATGCGTTTTCTGGCCTTTAGAAGCCGTTTTTCGGAATTCTGAGCTTAATTTGGGATCACAACTTTAAAATGCGTTTTCTGGCTTATAGAAGCCGTTTTTCGGGATTCTGAGCTTAATTTGGGATCACAACTTTAAAATGCGTTTTCTGGCTTATAGAAGCCGGTTTTCGGGATTCTGAGCTTAATTTGGGATCACAACTTTAAAATGCGTTTTCTGGCCTTTAGAAGCCGTTTTTCGGGATTCTGAGCTTAATTTGGGATCTTTAAAATGCGTTTTCTGGCCTTTAGAAGCCGTTTTTCGGGATTCTGAGCTTAATTTGGGATCACAACTTTAAAATGCGTTTTCTGGCCTTTAGAAGCCGTTTTTCGGGATTCTGAGCTTAATTTGGGATCACAACTTTAAAATGCGTTTTCTGGCTTATAGAAGCCGTTTTTCGGGATTCTGAGCTTAATTTGGGATCACAACTTTAAAATGCGTTTTCTGGCTTATAGAAGCCGTTTTTCGGGATTCTGAGCTTAATTTGGGATCACAACTTTAAAATGCGTTTTCTGGCCTTTAGAAGCCGTTTTTCGGGATTCTGAGCTTAATTTGGGATCTTTAAAATGCGTTTTCTGGCCTTTAGAAGCCGTTTTTCGGGATTCTGAGCTTAATTTGGGATCACAACTTTAAAATGCGTTTTCTGGCCTTTAGAAGCCGTTTTTCGGGATTCTGAGCTTAATTTGGGATCACAACTTTAAAATGCGTTTTCTGGCTTATAGAAGCCGTTTTTCGGGATTCTGAGCTTAATTTGGGATCACAACTTTAAAATGCGTTTTCTGGCTTATAGAAGCCGTTTTTCGGGATTCTGAGCTTAATTTGGGATCACAACTTTAAAATGCGTTTTCTGGCCTTTAGAAGCCGTTTTTCGGAATTCTGAGCTTAATTTGGGATCACAACTTTAAAATGCGTTTTCTGGCTTATAGAAGCCGTTTTTCGGGATTCTGAGCTTAATTTGGGATCACAACTTTAAAATGCGTTTTCTGGCTTATAGAAGCCGTTTTTCGGGATTCTGAGCTTAATTTGGGATCACAACTTTAAAATGCGTTTTCTGGCCTTTAGAAGCCGTTTTTCGGGATTCTGAGCTTAATTTGGGATCACAACTTTAAAATGCGTTTTCTGGCCTTTAGAAGCCGTTTTTCGGGATTCTGAGCTTAATTTGGGATCACAACTTTAAAATGCGTTTTCTGGCCTTTAGAAGCCGTTTTTCGGGATTCTGAGCTTAATTTGGGATCACAACTTTAAAATGCGTTTTCTGGCCTTTAGAAGCCGTTTTTCGGGATTCTGAGCTTAATTTGGGATCACAACTTTAAAATGCGTTTTCTGGCTTATAGAAGCCGTTTTTCGGGATTCTGAGCTTAATTTGGGATCACAACTTTAAAATGCGTTTTCTGGCTTATAGAAGCCGTTTTTCGGGATTCTGAGCTTAATTTGGGATCACAACTTTAAAATGCGTTTTCTGGCCTTTAGAAGCCGTTTTTCGGAATTCTGAGCTTAATTTGGGATCACAACTTTAAAATGCGTTTTCTGGCTTATAGAAGCCGTTTTTCGGGATTCTGAGCTTAATTTGGGATCACAACTTTAAAATGCGTTTTCTGGCCTTTAGAAGCCGTTTTTCGGGATTCTGAGCTTAATTTGGGATCACAACTTTAAAATGCGTTTTCTGGCTTATAGAAGCCGTTTTTTGGGATTCTGAGCTTAATTTGGGATCACAACTTTAAAATGCGTTTTCTGGCTTATAGAAGCCGTTTTTCGGGATTCTGAGCTTAATTTGGGATCACAACTTTAAAATGCGTTTTCTGGCCTTTAGAAGCCGTTTTTCGGGATTCTGAGCTTAATTTGGGATCACAACTTTAAAATGCGTTTTCTGGCTTATAGAAGCCGTTTTTCGGGATTCTGAGCTTAATTTGGGATCACTACTTTAAAATGCGTTTTCTGGCCTTTAGAAGCCGTTTTTCGGGATTCTGAGCTTAATTTGGGATCACAACTTTAAAATGCGTTTTCTGGCTTATAGAAGCCGTTTTTCGGGATTCTGAGCTTAATTTGGGATCACAACTTTAAAATGCGTTTTCTGGCCTTAGAAGCCGTTTTTCGGGATTCTGAGCTTAATTTGGGATCACAACTTTAAAATGCGTTTTCTGGCTTATAGAAGCCGTTTTTCGGGATTCTGAGCTTAATTTGGGATCACAACTTTAAAATGCGTTTTCTGGCCTTTAGAAGCCGTTTTTCGGGATTCTGAGCTTAATTTGGGATCACAACTTTAAAATACGTTTTCTGGCCTTTAGAAGCCGTTTTTCGGGATTCTGAGCTTAATTTGGGATCACAACTTTAAAATGCGTTTTCTGGCCTTTAGAAGCCGTTTTTCGGGATTCTGAGCTTAATTTGGGATCACAACTTTAAAATGCGTTTTCTGGCTTATAGAAGCCGTTTTTCGGGATTCTGAGCTTAATTTGGGATCACTACTTTAAAATGCGTTTTCTGGCCTTTAGAAGCCGTTTTTCGGGATTCTGAGCTTAATTTGGGATCACAACTTTAAAATGCGTTTTCTGGCTTATAGAAGCCGTTTTTCGGGATTCTGAGCTTAATTTGGGATCACAACTTTAAAATGCGTTTTCTGGCCTTTAGAAGCCGTTTTTCGGGATTCTGAGCTTAATTTGGGATCACAACTTTAAAATGCGTTTTCTGGCTTATAGAAGCCGTTTTTCGGGATTCTGAGCTTAATTTGGGATCACAACTTTAAAATGCGTTTTCTGGCCTTTAGAAGCCGTTTTTCGGGATTCTGAGCTTAATTTGGGATCACAACTTTAAAATGCGTTTTCTGGCCTTTAGAAGCCGTTTTTCGGGATTCTGAGCTTAATTTGGGATCACAACTTTAAAATGCGTTTTCTGGCCTTTAGAAGTCGTTTTTCGGGATTCTGAGCTTAAAATGCGTTTTCTGGCCTTCAGAAGCCGTTTTTCGGGATTCTGAGCTTAATTTGGGATCACAACTTTAAAATGCGTTTTCTGGCCTTTAGAAGCCGTTTTTCGGAATTCTGAGCTTAATTTGGGATCACAACTTTAAAATGCGTTTTCTGGCTTATAGAAGCCGTTTTTCGGGATTCTGAGCTTAATTTGGGATCACAACTTTAAAATACGTTTTCTGGCCTTTAGAAGCCGTTTTTCGGGATTCTGAGCTTAATTTGGGATCACAACTTTAAAATGCGTTTTCTGGCCTTTAGAAGCCGTTTTTCGGGATTCTGAGCTTAATTTGGGATCACAACTTTAAAATGCGTTTTCTGGCTTATAGAAGCCGTTTTTCGGGATTCTGAGCTTAATTTGGGATCACAACTTTAAAATGCGTTTTCTGGCCTTTAGAAGCCGTTTTTCGGGATTCTGAGCTTAATTTGGGATCACAACTTTAAAATGCGTTTTCTGGCTTATAGAAGCCGTTTTTTGGGATTCTGAGCTTAATTTGGGATCACAACTTTAAAATGCGTTTTCTGGCCTTTAGAAGCCGTTTTTCGGGATTCTGAGCTTAATTTGGGATCACAACTTTAAAATGCGTTTTCTGGCCTTTAGAAGCCGTTTTTCGGGATTCTGAGCTTAATTTGGGATCACAACTTTAAAATGCGTTTTCTGGCTTATAGAAGCCGTTTTTCGGGATTCTGAGCTTAATTTGGGATCACAACTTTAAAATGCGTTTTCTGGCCTTTAGAAGCCGTTTTTCGGGATTCTGAGCTTAATTTGGGATCACAACTTTAAAATGCGTTTTCTGGCCTTTAGAAGCCGTTTTTCGGGATTCTGAGCTTAATTTGGGATCACAACTTTAAAATGCGTTTTCTGGCTTATAGAAGCCGTTTTTCGGGATTCTGAGCTTAATTTGGGATCACAACTTTAAAATGCGTTTTCTGGCCTTTAGAAGCCGTTTTTCGGGATTCTGAGCTTAATTTGGGATCACAACTTTAAAATGCGTTTTCTGGCTTATAGAAGCCGTTTTTCGGGATTCTGAGCTTAATTTGGGATCACAACTTTAAAATGCGTTTTCTGGCCTTTAGAAGCCGTTTTTCGGGATTCTGAGCTTAATTTGGGATCACAACTTTAAAATGCGTTTTCTGGCCTTTAGAAGCCGTTTTTCGGGATTCTGAGCTTAATTTGGGATCACAACTTTAAAATGCGTTTTCTGGCCTTTAGAAGCCGTTTTTCGGGATTCTGAGCTGAATTTGGGATCACAACTTTAAAATGCGTTTTCTGGCTTAAAGAAGCCGTTTTTTTCGGGATTCTGAGCTTAATTTGGGATCACTACTTTAAAATGCGTTTTCTGGCTTATAGAAGCCGTTTTTCGGGATTCTGAGCTTAATTTGGGATCACAACTTTAAAATGCGTTTTCTGGCCTTTAGAAGCCGTTTTTCGGGATTCTGAGCTGAATTTGGGATTGTAACTTGACAGCTGCTACACTCAGTGGGTGGGAACATGGGAAAAGAAATTATGATGGAACTCAGGATCGTATGCAAGATTGCTTTCTTTTCAACCCGAGACACTTTCCTCCGGGGAACTCACAGAAGGGATATCCAAAAAGAACCAAGCTAGACAGGGACGTACCGGGTGGTACCTCGCATGCTATCAACCGGGTCAAAATCTTTAAGAAAATCAAGATAAATCGGAGCTAGCAAATCCCAACCTGGACCGTTCAAAAGTGAAGTTTGGAGGGACGGCTTTCAGCCAGTAACGTTACCGAGCAAATGGTGTAAGTGGATAAAAAATTCTCCCATAAAGAACAGAAATCCTAATATGTTTTACATTATTTGGGGGGTGTTTATTCGCAAATTTGGTTCCCTCATGACGTCACATGGATATATATATATACTTGCGGTTCTAATATTTTTGGCCAGCTGATCGAAATTTCGCCTTCCGCTGAACCTTGTTGTGTTGTATGGCTGCATGATGTTGATCGAGTACTGGTAGACCAGGGTTGGACGGCTGATGGTTACAGCACCGCCCAGGGTATCACGGGCTCTTTACCGGCGTCCCGGAAGAGCCCACGATCCTCTCCAAGATGTCACCGGCGTAGTTAGGTTTTTCACCACGAGGGGACGTGCTTCTTGGTAGGCTCGATGGTCCGTCGGATTTTGGCTTTCCGACCGCTTCTTTTCTGCCCGCTTTGGTGTCAGCTGCGTCGTGCTGTTGAGCAAATTTGGTGGAAACACAAAAAAGGCCCTCTTGGACCTGCCAAATGGGTTATAGCATATATCTGTGACGTCTTTTAATTTACATGTGGTTTACAATCTATATTTTTGTTTGTTTCTTGTTTTACAATTTACCTTTTTAATGTTGTGTTCTGTCGACTTCGGTTTCACACTGAATGTGGTTTTTGTGTTTTTAACCACTTTTTTAATCTATTTTATATATACATTAAATAAGTTTTACATTCGTTTTAACAAACATCATAACTTCTACTAACCGTACTACTTTTAACAATTAGTTTATAAGATTTTAACTAGGCTTTTAATTGGTATAAGCCACTGTAAGCCTTACTACGGTTTATTTGGCTACTTTTTATCTGTAAATATGAAAAAACTTTATAACCATTTACACCACAATTTTCACAATTTGTACGAACTTTTAACGACGCGCACTTCCGTTCTCTGAAACGGTCACAGGCAGAAAGAACTCGCCCCGCATGTGCAAAAATCTACTTTACAATTGACCGACACACATACGAAGGAGAATGTAATTTTTACGCGGGTGTGTTCGCTCTCCGGGTGATCACACTTCCCCGGCATGTACCCTGCCTAAACCCGACGCCCATGGATATCCCTCAGAGAAAAGTGCCTGCATTTAGGCGTTTAGGAAAGAGGGATTGGATCTACTGTGGTATTACTCTCAACGGAGTACAGGAGTGGTAGGATTTTGTGGCGAAGTCACAAATAGTTAGATTGTACCAAACGGTTACATTACCCCATCGTCCCTTTTCAAAATGAATTCATTCATTTTGCCCAAGAGAGATGAATGTAAAAGTTTCGAATACCTTTAATTTATTTTGATTGATCAAAATAAGTTATCAACCTTTTGAACCTTCCAAACTCACAATCCGCATAATTTACAGTCACCTGGTGACAGAAACAGCTAGTGGTTTTGGTTCAGTGTCTTTCGCTGTTGTAGCGATCATTAATGACGGCACTCACGGCAAACGTCAAATGCGATGAAATCAAATGTTCATGAACAGGAATACAAGAAGAAGTAAATCATTATAAACGAGTTGGGTCGACCCGAAAGTAAACAAGTTACCTACAAGTTGCTGTTTGGATTCTCAGGTAAGTCCTTATTTTCACAGTATAAATCCTCCTAAGCGCTAATTGTGCAGATTTTAGTTTAATTTTTAAGTTTTCGTTTCTTTCTACGGTTCTAGCTAAAACTGCGGGGAAGAAATATCCGGAATAGTGGAATACTATCGAAATATCAGCAGGTAAGTTTTGATTATTTTTGTTTTTGTGTGCTCTATAACACATCCGAAATTTATCTACAATTCGGATTAAACATGTTTCCTCGTTGTTCCAGCTCTTCACATCAACCTCGGTGGGGACGGAAGGAAACAAACGGAGGAGATTTTTGGTGAGTTTTATGTATCGTTTGAAATAAGAAAAGCTACACATGAATTTGTGTTTTCTTTTTATTTCTTTCTTTTAGGTACCGGTGTCTCAAGAATGCAGCAAAAAGGATCTCGATTGCCTCGATGCCTCTGCCATCTTTTCCGGATTTATGGTTGGTCCAGGACCTGTGAGGTACCAAGGACAAGGTTTGGAATGGTCAAATAATCAAAGTACTGCACCTATCAAAGCAGAAGCTTTTAGACGATACTTGATTTTTTTTTGTCTTTTTAGGATCAGTGATTGAAAATAAATTTACTTATTTGGATTGCCTGAGTTCATTTGTGGTCTATCCGAAATTCCTACAGTAGTTGTATCGAAACGGTATTCCCCTTCGAGTTTGATGATTGAGAAAATCCTTGGGAAAAATAATTGGGATTATGACCAATGTTCGTGGTTAGCTGCAAAAAATTACGTTAATCCCACAGATCGTGATACAAGTGTTTATTTTAGAGTTTAGCTTTTCTACCATTGTTGGCTGCGAGGGCACAAATAGGTTTAATGACCGTTCTTGATGTGTATAGGGAATCATAAAACTCTGATTAAGAACGTTAATAGCTTTTTCGACTGTAGAGAATCGTCGGTCTCAATTTACTGAGAACAGTTGACCATTACATTTCCGAAATTTCTGAAAAAAAAACTTTAAATTCTCTTGCCATTTCTTAAGAAATCCGCAAATACTCCTCAAGGGATTCACTCAATTGCTTCAAAAGTCAAAACCACTTAAAAGGTAACTCAGAAATCGGATTTAAGATAGTTTCTATTCCACCGCTCGAAAAATCCAGTTTGTTCGACAAAAAGAGGATCATAAATTTTCTCAAAACTCTTGTAATATTTCAAATTTTCAATCTTGACCGTTACGCATCTGAGTACAATCAGTGGGTCTATCTAAATGAACAATTCGAATTAGTTTTTCACTCCTTTAAACAAGACATCTCAATGAGCTCTGCCTGTTTCTAACTATAGCAATTAATTTGC